>NC_053389.1:728389772-728580392 GCF_905171765.1 Bufo bufo | reverse complement strand
ACTTTATGGGGCAAGGTGACCAAAAAATTGGCTGTTTTGGAACAGCTTTAATTTATTTATTTTTACAGCGTTCATCTGAGGAGTTAGGTCATGTGATAGTTTTATAGAGAAGATCGTTACGGATGTGGCAATACCTAATATGTATACTTTTTCTTATTTATTTAAGTTTTACACAATAATAGCATTTCTGAAACCAAAAAAATTATGTTTTAGTGTCTCCATAGTCTGAAATCCATAGCTTTTATATTTTTGGGGCGATTGTCTTAAATAGGGTATAATTTTTTGCAGGATGAGGTGACGGTTTGATTGGTACTATTTTTGGGGTCATAAGTAGGGATGAGCGAACCTGAACTGTATAGTTCGGGTTCGTACCGAATTTTGGGGTATCCGTAGCACGGACCCGAACCTGAACATTTTCGTAAAAGTCCGGGTCCGGGTTCGGGTTCAGTGTTCGGCGCTTTCTTGGCGCTTTTTGAAAGGCTGCAAAGCAGCCAATCAACAAGCATCATACTACTTGCCCCAAGAGGCCATCACAGCCATGCCTACTATTGGCATGGCTGTGATTGGCCAGTGCAGCATGTGACCCAGCCTCTATATAAGCTTGGGTCACGTATCGCTGCACGTCACTCTGCTGATACAAGTGTAGGGAGAGGTTGCAGCTGCGATGTTAGGGCGAGATTAGGCAGTTATTAACTCCTCCAAAAGACTTCATTCAGTGATCGATCTACAGCTGTGGATCATTGAACTGCTGCTATTCAATTGCTCACTGTTTTTAGGCTGCCCAGAGCGTTTTTCAGTCACTTTTTTCTGGGGTGATCGGCGGCCATTTTGTGGCTTGTGGTGCGCCAGCACAAGCTGCCACCAAGTACATTTAACCATCAATAGTGTGGTTATTTTTTTGCTATATCCTACATCAGGGTCAAGCTGTCATCAAGTGCATTTAACCATCAATAGTGTGGTTTATTTTTTGGCCATATACTACATCAGGGGCAAGCTGAGCCTGTCACCCAAGTGCATTTAACCATCAATAGTGTGGTTATTTTTTGCTATATCCTACATCAGGGTCAAGCTGTTATAAAGTGCATTTAACCATCAAAAGTGTGGTTATTTTTTGGCCATATACTACATCAGGGGCAAGCTGAGCCTGTCACCCAAGTGCACTTAACCATCAATAGTGTAGTTATTTTTTGCTATATCCTACATCAGGGTCAAGCTGTCATCAAGTGCATTTAACCATCAATAGTGTGGTTATTTTCTGGCCATATACTACATCAGGGGGAAGCTGAGCCTGTCACCCAAGTGCATTTAACCATCAATAGAGTGGTTATTTTTTGGCTATATCCTACATCAGGGTCAAGCTGTCATCAAGTGCATTTAACCATCAATAGTGTGGTTATTTTTTGGCCATATACTACATCAAGGGCAAGCTGAGCCTGTCACCCAAGTGCATTTAACCATCAATAGTGTGGTTATTTTTTGGCTATATCCTACATCAGGGTCAAGCTGTCATCAAGTGCATTTAACCATCAATAGTGTGGTTATTTTTTGGCCATATACTACATCAGGGGCAAGCTGAGCCTGTCACCCAAGTGCATTTAACCATCAATAGTGTGGTTATTTTTTGGCCATATACTACATCAGGGTCAAGCTGTCATCAAGTGCATTTAACCATCAATAGTGGGGTTATTTTTTGGCCATATACTACATCAGGGGCAAGCTGAGCCTGTCACCCAAGTGCATTTAACCATCAATAGTATGGTTATTTTTTGGCCATATACTACATCAGGGTCAAGCTGTCATCAAGTGCATTTAACCATCAATAGTGTGGTTATTTTTTGGCCATATACTACACCAGGGGCAAGCTGAGCCTGTCACCCAAGTGCATTTAACCATCAATAGTGTGGTTATTTTTTGGCTATATCCTACATCAGGGTCAAGCTGAGCCTGTCACCAAGTTATTCTCAATAACTTCACACACACGCTACAGTGCAGATCCAAGTCTAATTCTGTGATTAAACGTATACCTGTCACCCAGCGCCTAAAAAATAGGCCTCACATTTATATTCATCCAAATCTGTCATTACTGCTTTAGCTGGTCAAGTTATTTAGTGTCCGTCAAAGCACAGTTTTTGTTCTGGGTTGAAATACAATTCCCAATTTTGCAATTCTCTAAATTAGTGGTTTCTGCTGTATCAGGCCTACTTTAAATCTATCCCTAAAAGGGTATATTAGATTCAAGGTGCTGATAGGGTATTCTCAATAACTTCACACACACGCTACAGTGCAGATCCAAGTCTAATTCTGGGATTAAACGTATACCTGTCACCCAGCGCCTAAAAAATAGGCCTCACATTTATATTCATCCAAATCTGTCATTACTGCTTTAGCTGGTCAAGTTATTTAGTGTCCGTCAAAGCACAATTTTTGTTCTGGGTTGAAATACAATTCCCAATTTTGCAATTCTCTAAATTAGTGGTTTCTGCTGTATCAGGCCTACTTTAAATCTATCCCTAAAAGGGTATATTAGATTGAAGGTGCTGATAGGGTAATTCTCAATAACTTCACACACACACGCTACAGTGCAGATCCAAGTCTAATTCTGGGATTAAACGTATACCTGTCACCCAGCGCCTAAAAAATAGGCCTCACATTTATATTCATCCAAATCTGTCATTACTGCTTTAGCTGGTCAAGTTATTTAGTGTCCGTCAAAGCACAGTTTTTGTTCTGGGTTGAAATACAATTCCCAATTTTGAAATTCTCTAAATTAGTGGTTTCTGCTGTATCAGGCCTACTTTAAATCTATCCCTAAAAAGGTATATTAAAATCAAGGTGCTGATAGGGTAATTCTCAATAACTTCACACACACGCTACAGTGCAGATCCAAGTCTAATTCTGTGATTAAACGTATACCTGTCACCCAGCGCCTAAAAAATAGGCCTCACATTTATATTCATCCAAATCTGTCATTACTGCTTTAGCTGGTCAAGTTATTTAGTGTCCGTCAAAGCACAATTTTTGTTCTGGGTTGAAATACAATTCCCAATTTTGAAATTCTCTAAATTAGTGGTTTCTGCTGTATCAGGCCTACTTTAAATCTATCCCTAAAAGGGTATATTAGATTCAAGGTGCTGATAGGGTAATTCTCAATAACTTCACACACACGCTACAGTGCAGATCCAAGTCTAATTCTGTGATTAAACGTATACCTGTCACCCAGCGCCTAAAAAATTGGCCTCACATTTATATTCAGCTAAATCTGTCATTACTGGTGTGCCTGTATTAGTGTAATACGGTACCTAAATAGATAGCCAGATAGTGTTAGGTGTCTGTAAAAAAAGACCTGAATTTGAATTCAATACATTGGCCTGAATAATATTTTTCTTATTGTGGTGAACGGTAACAATGAGGAAAATGTCTAGTAAGGGACGTGGACGCGGACATGGTCGTGGTGGTGTTAGTGGACCCTCTGGTGCTGGGAGAGGACGTGGCCGTTCTGCCACAGCCACACGTCCTAGTGTACCAACTACCTCAGGTCCCAGTAGCCGCCAGAATTTACAGGGATATTTGGTGGGGCCCAATGCCGTTCTAAGGATGGTAAGGCCTGAGCAGGTACAGGCATTAGTCAATTGGGTGGCCGACAGTGCATCCAGCACGTTCACATTATCTCCCACCCAGTCTTCTGCAGAAAGCGCACAGATGGCGCATGAAAACCAAGCCCATCAGTCTGTCACATCACCCCCATGCATATCAGGGAAACTGTCTGAGCCTCAAGTTATGCAGCAGTCTCTTATGCTGTTTGAATACTCTGCTGGCAGGGTTTCCCAAGGGCATCCACCTAGCCCTTCCCCAGGGGTGGAAGAGATAGAATGCACTAACGCACAACCACTTATGTTTCCTGATGATGAGGACATGGGAATACCACCTCAGCACGTCTCTGATGATGAAGAAACACAGTTGCCAACTGCTGAGTCTTTCTGCAGTGTGCAGACTGAACAGGAGGTCAGGGATCAAGACTGGGTGGAAGACGATTCAGAGGACGATGAGGTCCTAGACCCCACATGGAATGAAGGTCGTGCCACTGACTTTCACAGTTCGGAGGAAGAGGCAGTGGTGAGACCGAGCCAACAGTGTAGCAAAAGACAAAGAGGGAGCAGTGGGCAAAAGCAGAACACCCGCCGCCAAGAGACTCCGCCTGCTACTGACCGCCGCCATCTGGGACCGAGCACCCCAAAGGCAGGTTCAAGGAGTTCCCTGGCATGGCACTTCTTCAAACAATGTGCTGACGACAAGACCCGAGTGGTTTGCACGCTGTGCCATCAGAGCCTGAAGCGAGGCATTAACGTTCTGAACCTTAGCACAACCTGCATGACCAGGCACCTGCATGCAAAGCATGAACTGCAGTGGAGTAAACACCTTAAAATCAAGGAAGTCACTCAGGCTCCCCCTGCTACCTCTTCTGCTGTTACCGCCTCGGCCTCTTCTGCTGCTGCCGCCGCCTCGGCCTCTTCCTCCGCCTCTGGAGGAACGTTGGCACCTGCCGCCCAGCAAACATGGGATGTACCACCAACACCACCACCTGCGTCACCAAGCAACTCAACCATGTCACACGGCAGCGTTCAGCTCTCCATCTCACAAACATTTGAGAGAAAGCGTAAATTCCCACCTAGCCACCCTCGATCCCTGGCCCTGAATGCCAGCATTTCTAAACTACTGGCCTATGAAATGCTGTCATTTAGGCTGGTGGACACAGACAGCTTCAAACAGCTCATGTCGCTTGCTGTCCCACAGTATGTTGTTCCCAGCCGGCACTACTTCTCCAAGAGAGCCGTGCCTTCCCTGCACAACCAAGTATCCGATAAAATCAAGTGTGCACTGCGCAACGCCATCTGTGACAAGGTCCACCTAACCACAGATACGTGGACCAGTAGGCACGGCCAGGAACGCTATATCTCCCTAACTGCACACTGGGTAAATGTAGTGGCGGCTGGGCCCCAGGCAGAGAGCTGTTTGGCGCACGTCCTTCCGCCGCCAAGGATCGCAGGGCAACATTCTTTGCCTCCTGTCTCCTCCTCCTCCTACTCAGCTTCCTCCTCCTCTTCTTCGACCTGCTCATCCAGTCAGCCACACACCTTCACCACCAACTTCAGCACAGCACGGGGTAAACGTCAGCAGGCCATTCTGAAACTCATATGTTTGGGGGACAGGCCCCACACCGCACAGGAGTTGTGGCGGGGTATAGAACAACAGACCGACGAGTGGTTGCTGCCGGTGAGTCTCAAGCCCGGCCTGGTGGTGTGCGATAATGGGCGAAATCTCGTTGCAGCTCTGGGACTAGCCAATTTGACGCACATCCCTTGCCTGGCGCATGTGCTGAATTTGGTGGTGCAGAAGTTCATTCGCAACTACCCCGACATGTCAGAGCTGCTGCATAAAGTGCGGGCCGTCTGTTCGCGCTTCCGGCCTTCACATCCTGCCTCTGTTCGCCTGTTTGCGCTACAGCGTAACTTCGGCCTTCCCGCTCACCGCCTCATATGCGACGTGCCCACCAGGTGGAACTCCACCTTGCACATGCTGGACAGACTGTGTGAGCAGCAGCAGGCCATAGTGGATTTTCAGCTGCAGCACGCACGGGTCAGTCGCACTGCGGAACAGCACCACTTCACCACCAATGACTGGGCCTCCATGCGAGACCTGTGTGCCCTGTTGCGCTTTTTCGAGTACTCCACCAACATGGCCAGTGGCGATTACGCCGTTATCAGCGTTACAATACCACTTCTATGTCTCCTTGAGAAAACACTTAGGGCGATGATGGAAGAGGAGGTGGCCCAGGAGGAGGAGGAAGAGGGGTCATTTTTAGCACTTTCAGGCCAGTCTCTTTGAAGTGACTCAGAGGGAGGTTTTTTGCAACAGCAGAGGCCAGGTACAAATTTGGCCAGACAGGGCCCACTACTGGAGGACGAGGAGGACGAGGATGAGGAGGAGGTGGAGGAGGATGAGGATGAAGCATGTTCACAGCAGGGTGGCACCCAACGCAGCTCGGGCCCATCACTGGTGCGTGGCTGGGGGGAAACGCAGGACGATGACGATACGCCTCCCACAGAGGACAGCTTGTCCTTACCTCTGGGCAGCCTGGCACACATGAGCGACTACATGCTACAGTGCCTGCGCAACGACAGCAGAGTTGCCCACATTTTAACGAGTGCGGAGTACTGGGTTGCCACCCTGCTGGATCCACGGTACAAAGACAATGTGCCCACCTTACTTCCTGCACTTGAGCGTGATAGGAAGATGCGCGAGTACAAGCGCACGTTGGTAGACGCGCTACTGAGAGCATTCCCAAATGTCACAGGGGAACAAGTGGAAGCCCAAGGCGAAGGCAGAGGAGGAGCAAGAGGTCGCCAACGCAGCTGTGTCACGGCCAGCTTCTCTGAGGGCAGGGTTAGCATGGCAGAGATGTGGAAAAGTTTTGTCACCACGCCACAGCTAACTGCACCACCACCTGATACGGAACGTGTTAGCAGGAGGCAACATTTCACTAACATGGTGGAACAGTACCTGTGCACACCCCTCCACGTACTGACTGATGGTTCAGCCCCATTCAACTTCTGGGTCTCCAAATTGTCCACGTGGCCAGAGCTAGCCTTTTATGCCTTGGAGGTGCTGGCCTGCCCGGCGGCCAGCGTTTTGTCTGAACGTGTATTCAGCACGGCAGGGGGCGTCATTACAGACAAACGCAGCCGCCTGTCTACAGCCAATGTGGACAAGCTGACGTTCATAAAAATGAACCAGGCATGGATCCCACAGGACCTGTCCATCCCTTGTGCAGATTAGACATTAACTACCTCCCCTTAACAATATATTATTGTACTCCAGGGCACTTCCTCATTCAATCCTATTTTTATTTTCATTTTACCATTATATTGCGGGGCAACCCAAAGTTGAATGAACCTCTCCTCTGTCTGGGTGTCGGGGCCTAAATGTGTGACAGTGGCCTGTTCCAGTGGTGGGTGACGTGAAGCCTGATTCTCTGCTATGACATGAAGACTGATTCTGTGCTGACATGAAGCCAGATTCTCTGTTACGGGACCTCTCTCCTCTGCCTGGGTACCTGGGCCTAAATATGTGACAGTGGCCTGTTCCAGTGGTGGGTGATGTGAAGCCTGATTCTCTTCTATGACATGAAGACTAATTCTGTGGACATGAAGCCAGATTCTCTGTTACGGGACCTCTCTCCTCTGTTTGGGTGCCGGGGCCTAAATATGTGACAGTGGCCTGTTCCAGTGGTGGGTGACGTGAAGTCTGATTCTCTGCTATGACATGAAGACTGATTCTGTGCTGACATGAAGCCAGATTCTCTGTTACGGGACCTCTCTCCTCTGTTTGGGTGCCGGGGCCTAAATATGTGACAGTGGCCTGTTCCAGTGGTGGGTGACGTGAAGTCTGATTCTCTGCTATGACATGAAGACTGATTCTGTGCTGACATGAAGCCAGATTCTCTGTTATGGGACCTCTCTCCTCTGTCTGGGTGCCAGGGCCTAAATGTGTGACAGTGGCCTGTTCCAGTGGTGGGTGACGTGAAGCCTGATTCTCTGCTATGACATGAAGACTGATTCTGTGCTGACATGAAGCCAGATTCTCTGTTACGGGACCTCTCTCCTCTGTCTGGGTGCCAGGGCCTAAATGTGTGACAGTGGCCTGTTCCAGTGGTGGGTGACGTGAAGCCTGATTCTCTGCTATGACATGAAGACTGATTCTGTGCTGACATGAAGCCAGATTCTCTGTTACGGGACCTCTCTCCTCTGTCTGGGTGCCTGGGCCTAAATATGTGACAGTGGCCTGTTCCAGTGGTGGGTGACGTGAAGCCTGATTCTCTGCTATGACATGAAGACTGATTCTCAGCTGACATGAAGCCTGAATCTCTGTTATGGGACCTCTCTCCTCTGCCTGGGTGCCTGGGCCTAAATATGTGACAGTGGCCTGTTCCAGTGGTGGGTGACGTGAAGCCTGATTCTCTGTTATGACATGAAGACTGATTCTGTGCTGACATGAAGCCAGATTCTCTGTTACGGGACCTCTCTCCTCTGTCTGGGTGCCTGGGCCTAAATATGTGACAGTGGCCTGTTCCAGTGGTGGGTGACGTGAAGCCTGATTCTCTGCTATGACATGAAGACTGATTCTCTGCTGACATGAAGCCTGAATCTCTGTTATGGGACCTCTCTCCTCTGCCTGGGTGCCTGGGCCTAAATATGTGACAGTGGCCTGTTCCAGTGGTGGGTGACGTGAAGCCTGATTCTCTGCTATGACATGAAGACTGATTCTCTGCTGACATGAAGCCTGAATCTCTGTTACGGGACCTCTCTCCTCTGCCTGGGCCTAAATATCTGACAATGGACTGTTCCAGTGTTGGGTGACGTAAAGCCTGATTCTCTGCTATGACATGCAGACTGATTCTCTGCTGACATGAAGCCAGATTCTCTGTTACGGGACCTCTCTCCTCTGCCTGGGTGCCGGGGCCTAAATATCTGACAATGGACTGTTCCAGTGTTGGGTGATGTGAAGCCAGATACTCTGCTATGGCATGAAGACTGATTCTCTGCTGACGTGAAGCCAGATTCTCTGCTATGGGACCTCTCTCCAATTGATATTGGTTTATTTTTATATATTTTATTTTTATTTTAATTCATTTCCCTATCCACATTTGTTTGTAGGGGATTTACCTACATGTTGCTGCCTTTTGCAGCCCTCCAGCTCTTTCCTGGGCTCTTTTACAGCCTTTTTAGTGCCGAAAAGTTCGGGTCCCCATTGACTTCAATGGGGTTCGGTTTCGGGACGAAGTTCGGGTCGGGTTCGGATCCCGATCCCGAACATTTCCGGGAAGTTCGGCCGAACTTCTCGAACCCGAACATCCAGGTGTTCGCTCAACTCTACTCCTCAGCTGTTTGTGAATCACATACTGAGCAATTCTATGTGGGTATATTCACGTGTACTACCATTACACCTCTTGACTCTATAAATGATGACATAATATGTATTGTATATGATTTTTCCTGACTCTCCTGTTATATGTAGTCCGGCTGTAGGCCAGATTTTAGTAGATTAAAAATAAAAGGTATATTTTATTGGGAAGGTGTTCCAGTGCATATTGATTTTTTCCTTCCTTACATATATTTACTGCAAAAGCAGTTTTTTGAGGTGGTAGTTACGCTGATAACAGCGTTATCGACGCTCACCATCTATGTTGATTCCTCAAAGTTTCTTAAAACCTCACAGAGGTCAGACATCCATGCCCACTCCTCGCTTGTGAATAGTGGAAGCTGACTGGAAAGGCGACGCCCATGTTGCAGCTGGTATTCCACTTCTGCCCACTGCTGCTCACAAAGCCTGGCCAACATGTGGAACGTCGAGTTCCAGCGCGTGCTCACGACGCACAACAACCAGTGTGCTGGCAATTTCAAGAACTGCTGCAGTGTTGACAGACCGGCTGAAGCTGTCGATGACTTGCGAAAATGTGCACATACGGTGCACACCTTCGCCAGTAGCTCAGGCAAATTGGGGTAGGTTTTGAGAAACCGCTGAACCACTAAGTTTAAGATGTGGGCTAGGCATGGGATGTGTCTGAGTTTGCCGAGCTCCAAAGCCGCCACCAAGTTACGGCCATTATCAGACACAACCATGCCTGGTTCTAGGTTGAGTGGTGAGAGCCACAGCTCTTATTCCCTGCCACAGCTCTGCAGCGGTGTGCTGTTTGTCCCCTAAGCATATCAGCTTCAGAACGGCCTGCTGCCGCTTCCCCACTGCAGTGCTACACTGCTTCCAGCTACCGACTGATGACTGACTGGTGCTGCAAGCGGAAAATTCGGAGGTGGAAGTGGAGGAGGAGGCGGAGGAATAGAAGTGGGTTTTGGAGCCACTAACATAGGTGCTGGCAGAAACCCTAATCGACGTAGGGCCCGCAATCCTTGACGTCGGTAGCACCTGTGCCATCCTAGGGTATGACTCGCTCCCAGCCTCCACAATATTGACCCAGTGTGCCGTCAGGGAAATGTAGCATCCGTGGTTAAGTGGACCTTCCCAGTAACTGTGTTGGTCAGGGCACGTGTGATGTTACGGGACACATGCTGGTGTAAGGCGGGCACGGCACACCTTGAAAAATAATGGGGGCTGGGGACTGCATAACGAGGGACGGACACCGACATCAGGCTGCAGAAGGCCTCAGTGTCCACAAGCCTAAATTTCAACATTTCCAGGGCCAGTAATTTGGAAAGCTGCGCATTTAGTGCTATGGCCTGTGGGTGGGTGGCTGGGTATTTGCGCTTGTGTTTGACCGCTTTATCACCTCCAGTGGTTCGGCTATTGCAACATTTGGTTTTACTTTGTTTATCGCTCAATGCTTGGATTGTGCTTGGGGTTTCTAATAGCATTGCTTATGCACTTTCTCGTTCGCAGTGGAAGCAGTTTCGGCAGCTGGCCCCAGAAGCAGATACAGAAGAGTTGGTGTGTCCGGAGTCCCTGTGTGAGCTCTTGGAGGTACGGCAGAGGGTCTTTTGCGGGAATCATTGAGTGCGGGTACATGGGTGGCTCACGGTAAGGCATGGCGCAATTGGGGACAGTGGTGTGAGGAATTGGGAGTGAAAGTGGATGAAGGGGAAGTGCCGTTTTTACTATTCTTGGGAAATGCCTGAGAAAGAGGTTGGTCGGTGGCGCAGCTGAATAGTTGTATTGTGGGTTAGGCTTTTGGTTTTAAATTACGGGGTTTGCCGGATGTTACGAAAACCTTCCTGGTTTGGCAAGTATCGAGGGGTTGGAGAAGGGGGAAGCGAGCAGAGGATAGGAGGCCAGTGTCATTTGCACTGTTGTTACGGATTGGTTTTCAGGTGGGTTTTGTGTGCAGGTCAGCAAGCGAAGTGCAGTTGTTTCAGTTAGCGTTTTCACTGGTGATCTTCGGGGTGTTTCCCGATTGGGTGAGTTATTGTGCAAAAATGTTCGTTGTGCGGGTGGTGTTAGTTTATTTGCGGTTCCTGGGTGCTTTTTATGACCGTAAGTGTTTTGCGGTCTGCAAATTGCAGATCTGCAAAACACTGATACCGTCAGTGTGCGTTCTGCATTTTGCCCTATATAGAAATTTAGCTCTATATAGAAATGGCTATTCTTGACCCCAGTTGCCGTGGAACGGAAGTACGGATGCGGCCAGAATGCAGTGTGCTGTCCGCATCTTTTGTGGCCCCATTTAAATCAGATGGGTCTGCACCCGTTCCTCATTCCGCAAAATTGCAGAACTGATGTGGACCCAGAAATACGGTTGTCTGAATGAAGCCTAACTTGCAATGCTTTAGGGCAGAGATCAGCAACCTTGGCACTCCAGCTGCTGTGAAACTACAACTCCTAGCGTTCACACTTATTTGGCTGTTCTTGTAACTCCCACAGAAGTGAAAGGAGGATTCTGGGAGTTGTAGTGTCAGAATAGCTGGAGTGTCAGAGGTTGCGGATCCCTGCTTTAGGATATAATAGGTTATTTGAAAAAGGGGTTTTCTGAACAAGAAAAGCTGTTTAAGACTTTTCTGTGATATATTTAGTAAATGGATAATTATTGTATATCAGCACACACTTTATCCTAATTTACAATACTGCTTACACAGAGATTAGTTTGTCTGGAAAATGGCAGCCACTAAGGAATGAGAATATATGAGTGTTGACATGTTTGAATTCCAGCAGTTCAGGTTAAGTGTGGGCAGATTTTTGCAATCTCTTTTTAACAGCAACAGCAAAAAACAACATTAGCACAGCTTTTAAAAATTGACTGCATTGTTTTTCACTGGGAAATAATGCAGCCGTTTACAAAGTTCCACACTGGCCCTGTACATCATAAATTACACGTGAGATGCTGTAAATTGCTTCTCATAATGCCAGCTGTTCGAAGAAACCTACGCCATCCCTTATTGAGCTAGGGCCAAAAAATGATGACGAGGCACTTACCAAAACTAGGGATGAGCGATTTCTATTGCGAGGGCTCCGTACAGTATTAGAATGTATTGGCTCCTATGAGCCGAAGTTATTACTTTGCGAAGTCTCGCAAGACTACGGGTAATAACTTCATAAATTGATTTCTACTGTAAAAAAACATTTCCCGAACTCAGGTTCAGTTCCAAGTGGTTCCGTACAGTATTCAAAGTTTTATGCGAATCGACTTCGGATGTTTCATCCAAAGTCGATTCGCTCATCCCTAACCAAAACTATGACTCAAGATTCTCCATATATTATAATGGTCTTCAGCGCTACGTTGGATGGAGTCATCTGTGGTAAATCAATTCCATTGGCTCCCCTATCTGTACATCAAAGGAAACAGAGAGAGTACATATATAATAAAACATGCAAACAAAATGTTTACAATCACAGACTATAATACACAAAATAAAAAAATAAAAAAGGTTAAAAACATTTAAAGCCACAAACTTCATGCATGGGTTACAAATAATTAAAGGTGAGCCCCCCTCCAACACACAGACACACACAAACTAGAGTGGCCACTTGCGTAACCACAAAAAGAATAACATGCTAGGCCATGCCTTTGCCTGTTAAGCCATACCCACCAACCAGTTAAGTCACACCCACTCTCACAGTAAGGGTCCATTGAGATGATCCGGAAAACACGGACACCAGGAATGTGTGTTCCTCATTTTGCATAACACACATCACTGGCACTCTCATAGAAAATGCCTTTTCTTGTCTGCAATTGCCGACAATAATAGGACATGTTCTATGTTTCTGCGGAACGGAAGTGCGGATCCGAAAGTGCGAATCTGCAAATGCGGATGCGGACAGCACATTCGGCCCTATTGAAAATTAATGGGTCTGCACCTGTTCCGCAAAATTGCGGAACAGATGCGGACCCATTTTGCGGACGTGTGAATGGACCCTAACGGTGCCACCTTGGGTGCTTGATGCAGGGTTTTCTCTCCCCATTCTGCATCCAGTGAGAAAGAGAGCGGAGCGGATGTGAGTAGGCGAAGGAAGTAGCAGCTCCTTTACTGTGTGTGTAAGCCGTGTACCGGGGTGGGCTCCCCAGGATACAGCAAAGTCACGAACGAGGAATGCAGCCCCAACACCAGCTTCTGCCAAAACAGAATTTTCCTAAAACGTGGTAATGAACACAACCACAAATGCTGGGAACATAAGATAATTTTCATACACCCAGCCCGAAGGCTGAGACCCTTGTGCTGCACCACACGGCGCCCTCTGATGGCACCTGAGGGGTTAATTGTGCGGATCACAGCCCCCTGTAAGAGATCGGGTGCTGCCAGGCAGCAGGGGGCAGTCATGTACACAGTTCGTAGTATATTCTAACTTGAAGCGTCCCCATCACTATGGGAACGCCTCTGTGTTAGAATATACTGTCGGATATGAGTTTTCACGATCTAACTCAAATCCGATGGTATATTCTAACATGGCGTTCAGGCGTTCCCATGGTGATGGGGATGCTTCAAGTTAAAATATACCATCTGATTGGAGAAAACTCAGATCCGATGGTATAATAGGGACTCCTGACTTAACATTGAAAGTCAATAGGGGATGGATCCGTTTGCAATTGCACCATATTGTGTCAACATCAAATGGATCTGTCCCCTTTGACTTACATTGTAAATCAGGACGGATCCGTTTGGCTCCGCACGGCCAGGCGGACAACAAAACGACTTTTTCCTTCATGTCCGTGGATCCTCCAAAAATCAAGGAAGTCCCATGGGAGAAAAAACGGACACGGATCACGGACCAACGGACCCCGTTTTTGCGGACCGCAAAAAAAACAGTCATGTGCATGAGGCCTTACTCATACAGCCAATGCATTCCAATACAGAAGTATTGGAATGCATTGTAAAGGATTAGACCCCCAGCAAGCGATCAAAAAGTCACACGCACCCCAAAATAGTGCCAATAAAACCGTCATCTCATCCGGCAAAAATCATACCCTACCCAAGGTAATCGCCCAAAAACACTATGGAAACACTATGGAAACACTAAAACATGATTTTTTTTGCTTCAAAAAAGAAATCATTGTGTAAAACTTACATAAATAAAAAAAAGTATACATATTAGGTATCGCCGCATCCGTGACAACCTGGTCTATAAAAATATCACATGATCTAACTTGTCAGATGAATGTTGTAAATAACAAAAAATAAAAACGGTGCCAAAACAGCTATTTCTTGTTATCTTGCCTCACAAAAAGTGTAATATAGAGCAACCAAAAATCATATGTACCCTAAAATAGTACCAACAATACTGCCACCCTATCCCATAGTTTCTAAAATGGGGTCACTTTTTTGGAGTTTCTACTCTATGGGTGCATCAGGGGGGCTTCAAATGGGACATAGTGTCAAAATCTGCCTTTCAAAAACCGTATGGCATTCCTTTCCTTCTGCGCCCTGCCGTGTGCTCGTACAGCTGTTTACGACCACATATAGAGTGTTTCTGTAAACTACAGAATCAGGGCCATAAATATTGAGTTTTGTTTGGCTGTTAACCCTTGCTTTGTTACTGGGAAAAATGGATTAAAATGGAAAATTTGCCAAAAAATGAAATTCTCAAATTTCATCTCCATTTGTCAATAACTCTTGTGGAACACCTAAAGGGTTAACGACGTTTGTAAAATCTGTTTTGAATACCTTGAGGGGTGTAGTTTCTTAGATGGGGTCACTTTTATGGAGTTTCTACTCTAGGGGTGCATCAGGGGGGCTTCAAATGGGACATGGTGTCAAAAAAACCAGTTCAGCAAAATCTGCCTTCCAAAAACCGTATGGCATTCCTTTCCTTCTGCGCCCTGCCGTGTGCCCGTAGAGCTGTTTACGACCACATATGGGGTGTTTCTGTAAACTACAGAATCAGGGCCATAAATATTGAGTTTTGTTTGGCTGTTAACCCTTGCTTTGTAACTGGAAAAAAATTATTAAAATGGAAAATCTGCCAAAAAAGTGAAATTTTGAAATTGTATCTCTATTTTCCATTAATTCTTGTGGAACACCTAAAGGGTTAACAAAGTTTGTAAAATCAGTTTTGAATACCTTGAGGGGGTAGTTTATAAAATGGGGTCATTTTTTGGGTGTTTTCTATTATGTAAGCCTCACAAAGTGACTTCAGACCTGAACTGGTCCCTAAAAATTGGGTTTTTGAAAATTTCTGAAAAATTTCAAATTTGCTTCTAAACTTCTAAGCCTTGTAACATACCCCAAAAATAAAATGTCATTCCCAAAATGATCCAAACATGAAGTAGACATATGGGGAATGTAAAGTAATAACTATTTTTGGAGGTATTACTATGTATTATAGAAGTAGAGATATTGAAACTTGGAAATTTGCAATTATTTTACACATTTTTGGTAAATTTGGTATTTTATTACCAGTGTCATGAAGTACAATATGTGACGAAAAAAACAATCTCAGAATGGCCTGGATAAGTCAAAGCGTTTTAAAATTATCAGCACTTAAAGTGACACTGGTCAGATTTGCAAAAAATGGCCAAGTCCGTAAGGTGAAATAGGGCCGAGTCTTTAAGGGGTTAAATCCTTCACGACCTCCATCATACATGTATGGCCGAAGATGTGTTTTTAAACATGGCGCCCGCTCGCACGTGCAGCAGGCGCCATATCCGCCAGGTTTCTTCTGTTTAAAACAGCAGACACTCGCGGCACATGTATGCAATCAGCCATAAGGCTGATCGCATACATTTTCCCCCTCAGATGCCGTGGTCAAACGTTACCACGGCATCTGAGCAGACCAGAAGCTGCGCGCTTCCGCTCCGGTAACAGCATTTCCTGGCTGAGATTGGGGAACCTGTTACACTATACTAATAGACTGAAGCCTCGAGTAGGCTTCAGCGGCTATTAGAGGAACATACCAATACAGGTCACTAGGTGGCAGCACTGTATTGTTATATTGAAAATGAAGTGTTCAATGATGGCTATATAGCCATTAATGAACATAATGGGCAATCTAATACAGGGCTCCAGACTAAAAAAAATATCAAGGAGCCAAACTCCTAACCTGAAAAATTTAGGAGCCAAATTAAAATACATATAATTACGGTATAATAAAAAAAAACACACACGTCTTACCTAGGGTTGTCACGATACCAAAATTTTGACTCGATTTCGACACCATAAAAAAGTATTGCGATACTCGATACCACAGAGAAAAAAATAAAACACCAAAAAAGTCACGTGCATTTCAGATTTTATGGAATGTCTGGACCATAATAGAACAGTCATAACCAATTTTTTGTCGGGACAAGGTGACTAAAAAATGGCAAATTGCATGTTTTTTTTTTCTGTTACGGCGTTCACCGCATAGGAGATATTTTTTAATATTTTAATAGTTCGCACTTTTTCGGGCGTGGCGATATGTAATATTTTTTATTGTTTATATATTTTATATGTAAAATTGGGCAAGGGGGTGATTTAAACTTAATATTTTGGTGTTTGTTTTTTTTTACTTTTTTTCTTTTTTTTTTACTTTTTATTTAATACCTATTTCCCCCCTTAGGGGCTAGAACCTGGGATCTTTCATCCATTGTCCTATTCACCCTGATAGATCTCTATCAGGGTGAATAAGACTTCACACTCTCCCTGCTGCTCTGTGCTCTGTGCACACAGCAGCAGGGAGCCAGCCGACTATGGAAGCCAGGGCTTCAATAGCATCCTGGCTGCTATGGTAACCGATCGGAGTCCCAGGCTTACACTGCTGGGGCTCCGATCGGAACTTCCACTGCCACCAATGATTATAATACTTGGGGGTGAGGGGGTTGGGGGCGCACTGCGCCACCAATGATTCTACTTTATAATACTGGGGTTGGGGGGGTTCGGGCACTGTGCCACCAATGAATATAGTTTATGCTTAATACAAATGCAGGCTGCGCTGCGGGTGGCGGACATATCCCATACCCGGCACCCAGCCTCTATGACTGCGCGCTGCGATCTGCTCAGTCATAGAGGGGTTAATAGCGGCGGATCGCAGCGCACAGTCATAGAGGCTGGGTGCCGGGTATGGGATATGTCCGGCACCCGCAGCGCAGCCTGCGTTTGTATTAAGCATAAACTATATTCATTGGTGGTGCAGTGGCCACAGCCCCTCCCCTCCTCCTCCCTGCTATCAGCCCATTGGTGGCAGCGGCACAGGGGGCAGGGACTGCCTCCTTCTCCCCTGTGCTGTTGAGAAGAACATGGCACGTGCTGAGAGCAGCGCGTGCCATGTCAGTTTGTGAAAGCGGCAGAGCAGCGGCGGGTCTAGGCGCAAATGGCGACAAGACTACAAAGTCTTGTCGCCATTTAGCAATTCTAGGTAGCATTTGCGACCATTTTTGTCGCCATCTGGAGCCCTGTAATAATTGGCAGCTAGTCACCCAGGGTGACTTAAAAAAAAGGTAAAAACTGTTCTTAAAAATAAAAAAATATAAAAGTTAAAATCACCCCCATTTCTTTAAAATAAAAAAAATACTTAACCAATAAAACCTATATAATTAAAATATAACAATATTAATGCCATATGGCAAATGGCGTAACGGGGGGAAAAAAAATTCAAAAAGCCAATTAGCCATTTTTTGTCACTTCAACTCCCCAAGAATGTTTTAATCAAAAGTAATCAAAAAGTCCCGCAAAAAATGAGCCTTTACACAGCTCCGTATACATAACTACAAAAAAGTTATAGGGGTCAAAATATGGCGACAAAAAATGTTTTTCTCACGCAAATGATGGAACAGCACGGACGCCATCCGTGTTTTGCGGATCTGCAATTTGCAGACCGCAAAACACACAACAGTTGTGTGCATGTAGCCTTAAAATGCAAGAAAAACTATACAATTGTGGCATTGTTGTAATCATACTGACCTGGAGAATGAAGGTAACAGGTCAATTTTACCGCATAGTGAACAGTGTAAACAAAAAGTGCATTTTTTTCCCAATTCCACCCACTTTTCCCACTACATGGTATGCGACCGTAAATGGAGCCATTAGAAAGAACAACTTGTGCTGCAAAAAATAATCCTTCATAAGGCTTGTGAATGGAAAAAATGAAAAGTTAGGACTTTAGGAAAGCGGGGAGTGAAAAATGAAACCGCAAAAATGGAAAATAGCAAGGTCCTCTAAGGGTTAAGGAACACTCCACATAAGGCCTCTTTCACACTACCGTATGGCTATTTCAGTGTTTTGCGGTCTATTTTTCACGGATCCCTTGTTCCGTTTTTTTTGTTTCCATTTTGTTTTTCTGTTCCGTTTTTTTTTCGTATGGCATATACAGTATTCAGTAATTACATAGAAAAAAATTGGGCTGGGCATAACATTTTCAATAGATGGTTCCACAAAAACGGAACGGATACGGAAGACATACGGATGCATTTCCGTATGTGTTCCGTTTTTTTTTCCGACCCATTGACTTGAATGGAGCCACGGAACGTGATTTGCGGGCAATAATAGGACATGTTCTATCTTTCAACAGAACGGAATAACGGAAACACGGAAACGGAATGCATACGGAGTACATTCCTTTTTTTTGCGGAACCATTGAAATGAATGGTTCCGTATGCGGACCGTATACAGAACGCAAAAAACGGCCCGCAAAACGGAAAATAAAAAACGGTAGTGTGAAAGAGGCATAATAATGATATACTGTAATACTGTATACTTAGGTGCCTGACCAAGGAACTGAAAGAACAAGAACACCAGCAGGGTTATAATTATGTGATTGCTTTTGGATTTTAAGAGACTTTTCTGACAGTACCTCTTCTGTCTATTTCAGGATGTGTATTCCAAGCTATGGTCTCCAATAAAGAAATCTGTTTCTTTTCCCTCTGAAGGATCTATGGAGTCTTCTCATCCGGTGACAGCTTCACACTCTGAATTCAGGACAGCACTTGGCTTAGGCTAAGGGAACAAGCAGATACCGTAGACTTTTAACGAAACAGCCAGTGAGTCTGTCAGGTATCAAAACATCTAGTGAAAAGGGAGGGAGCGAGACGAAGCTCACATTTAAAGAAAACTTCCAACTGCTCTGTCAGATACCAATTGGACGTGTCAACATCTCCAAACAGATTTAATAAGAGCATTAACAATGCTAATGATGTATGGCTGCGCCAGCAAAGATTTGAGAGCCTTGATATTCATAGAGGAGACAGTAACACTGCCTAATAACACAGTGTACAGTATATAGGACTTCATGTTAATGAGCAGCCTGGTCTCCAGAGCGAAGCTAATGGAAACAAGGTGCCTGCTCTCTAAGCCCTCTACTGAGGAAAAACACCTTTTAAAAAAGTATCTAGATAGATAGATTAGACAGATAGATTACATAGATAGACAAAAGATGGCTAAATAGACAGAGTGATAGATAGATAGATAGATAGATAGATAGATAGATAGATAGATAGATAGATAGATAGATAGATAGATAGATAGATAGATAGATAGATAGATAGATAGATAGTTGGTAGTGTTGAGCGCGAATATTCGAATTGCGAATTTTTTTCTCGAATATCGCAATTTCGAGATTTCGCAAATATTTAGAATATCGTTCTATATATTCGCGAAATCGAATATTCTTTTTTTTTCTTTTTTTTTTTATTATATTTTTTTCTTTCCCACTTCCCTAAAGTTGTTCTTACCTGTCCTTTGGATTCCTGGCTTCCTGGCTGCTCCAGTCAGTGGCGTTTTCAACTTACTGCTATATTCCATATTAGCTAAATTACAATCTAATCTATATGTGTATTTTACGAAATTTCGCAATAGTCGCAATTGCGATGCGAGTAATATAACACGAAATATTCGCATGAAGATTTCAACTTAGCACTGCTATACTCCATATTCTAGCCTAATATGGAATATAGCAGTGCTAAATTGAAATCTTCATGCGAATATTTCGTGTTATATTAGTCGCATCGCAATTTTGACTTTTTCAAATGTTCTTAATATTGCTCTAACTTCGTCTTTTAGAAATTTCGTAATATTGCTCTAACTTCGTCTCTTAGAATATTACGAATATTCTAAAAGACGAAGTTAGAGCAATATTACGAAATTTCGTAAAATACACATATAGATTGTAATTTAGCTAATATAGTGCTATAATCTCTTTTTTTTCCTGTAATTTTTTTTTGCCTCTTCTGAACTTAAGTTTTGTAAAATATGTACACTATTAAAAATTATTACTATAGCAGTATATTAGCTTAAATACAATCTATGTGTATTTTACGAAATTTCGTAATATTGCTCTAACTTCGTCTTTTAGAATATTACGAATATTCTAAAAGACGAAGTTAGAGCAATATTAAGAACATTTGCAAAAGTCGAAATTGCGATGCGAGTAATATAACACGAAATAGTCGCATGAAGATTTAAACTTAGCACAGCTAAATTCCATATTCTAGCCTAATATGGAATATAGCAGTGCTAACTTAGCACAGCTATATTCCATATTAGGCTAGAATATGGAATATAGCAGTGCTAAGTTTAAATCTTCATGCGACTATTTCGTGTTATATTACTCGCATCGCAATTTCGACTTTTGCAAATGTTCTTAATATTGCTCTAACTTCGTCTTTTAGAATATTAGTAATATTCTAAGAGACGAAGTTAGAGCAATATTACGAAATTTCGTAAAATACACATATTAGCCTAGCCATAGTCATTAGCATAGGAACGTTGCCTTATACTATCAAGATAAATTTTCACAATATGCGAAAAAAAAAATTCGCGATAATTGGAATAATTGCGAATATTCGATTTCGACGAATATAACACGAATATTCATGCGAATATTCGCGAAATATCGCGAAATCGAATATGGCACCTCCCGCTCATCACTAATAGTTGGTAGAAGAAAGATGGCTAAATAAATAGATAGAGAGACAGATAGATAACAATGAAAAATACATTTGGATCAGTTCACCTCCATACAGGTGTGGTGCATGCGATCTGGGCTGGCAACCCAGAAAAATGCAGGAAAAAGTTGGATAGATCGGCACCCAAATAAAAACAAATTATTTTATTAACATAGTAGAAAAAATGAGAACCACTGTCACTTACACGTTACAGGCATACAAGCCATTCCTCATAGCTATTGCATTTAATACATTAATATTAATTAATATTAATATTGCTAGTAATTACAAGCTGCCCCATTCACTTCTAGTGTATAGGAATGAGCCATCCCATAGAAGTGAATGGGACGGCTTGTAATTACACCTGCTCACCACAGCGATGTCGACAGCGAGCAGGTAAACAATGAACGGAAGGCTGCGCTCGCACGGAGCCCGTCCTTCTCTTCGAACAGCTGATTGGTGGGGGTGTCAGGTGTCAGACTCTGATCTGATATGTGACTTATCCTGAAGATAGGTCATCAATATTAAAATTCCACAAAAACCCTTTGTGAGGAATGTGGAGTTATGATCTAAGTCCAGCCATTTTCTGTCAGCTAGCAGAGGAAGCAGACTCCCCAGGGGGCCTGGCTTCAAAACACACCACATGTTTTCAGTTTACACCCCACTCAGCCACCCTGGCAAGTCAACCTCTCTGGCAGGATGAATGCCGGTGGGGGGCTGAGTTGATCATCAGAACAAAAGAATGTATAATCTCATGGAACCGGGCGCTCATAAGAGATTATGAATTGCCCATGCAGTGCGCAGCCCTGCAGGGTATTGCGATGTGAGGTCACGGTTAATAGGCATACGAGGGTTACTCACAGCAGTGATGAAGAGGCTGGCACAGGAGACCTCTGGGGCACTCTCTGTATATAGGGACCAGGCCTGATGATGGGTGAGGTGCCTTGGATGTTGCAGATGTTTAATGTGCCTAGGGCAAGGTCCCTTTAAGGTTCGTGACACCAGTGCCTGTAACGGTGGCACACCGATGGATAGAGGTAATAAGTTTGGAACACGATGTTATGGTGAACCAAAACTTCCTTTACTGGAAAACGGTTAACTTTATACAGTCTTTTGTAAGTTCCAGGTAATGCAGCAGTAATAAGCAGGCTTTCACATCAATGGCAGGTACAATATTCTTTGCAAGATACTCAGAGGGTAAAAACAACACTTACAGACCAGGCTGCACTATTCCTCAGAACTCCTGGCTGTTTAGATCCCAAGGCCCGTATGCCCAAATGCTGGCTTTATCCTTGGTAGCAAACTTCCTCAGGTATATATCCTTGCTTTGTGGGAATCCTTCTGCCCTTCAGCTCACTTGTCTAGCTGGAATACTGGCTCTGCTCTGCTTGGTTATGGGAACTTGGTTTTTCAGGAGGCAACTCTTCCCTTGGTGACAATCTTCTGAGCTAACTCTGGCTCAATATCCTCAGGCAGGCTGATCCACGCTTACTAGCCTCCTGGTGTCAACTAGAAGCCTGGGCTGTCTAGTTGCATGTCAGAACCTGCACCTCAGCCCCACTCTGGCTAAAGTGTCTTCTGGCTTCTGACTCTACACTCCTCCCTGCACAGGACCTGACTATATATTTTAGGGGTTTCCTAGCTCCCTCTACTGTATTGGAGGAGGAATTTCACCCTAACAGGCCAGATACACATTTAAAGCAGGAAAATGCACATAACTACCATGAATAAAGTGACATTTTGCATTAAAATGACTTATAGAACACAATGGCCCTTTTCCACAGGAGGTGGAGAACAACGTGGCCCTAATTGACCCTTGTGTAGTGCCCACATTTACCTAGTGGGACACTACATACCCCGTTGCTTTAATGTTGACCGTCCTCGGCGCAACACAAGGGGCCCTGCCCAGCTGGATACTGTCACCTGAAAGACAAAAAGTGCAAAGCAGGAACACACATCTACAGTACATTTTCAGTACATATATATATCAGGCAGCTCCGCTGGGGAAAGGAGCAAGTCCAGTGAAAAGGGGCACCGTTCTCTTCACTCAGGATAGTATAGGGAACAGGGGGCGCTGACCTGGTGCAGTGTATCTGGGATAACCAGGATAGTCCATAAGTATTAAATACCATAGTCCCATAATAAAACAGCATCTCAGAGGCCCTCAGGCGTTGGGGTCATCTCTGGGCACATTTCTTGAAGTTATCATTTGCATATAAAAGTCACATCACATAAAAGTCCACGTTATTTAAATGGAATATAAAATAGTGCTGCAATGTCCCTATTCTACCTGAAAAGGGGGTTAAAAGGGTTAAGGTGCAAAAATGAACAACAGGCACAACTTGGCTTAAGTGCTTGAGGCAGGCAGGGGGTCCTGTAAACAATATGGCAGCAGAGCCTTTGGACTTCTCAGTGGTCTCCAGCTACCACAGGGCCGCGGGGAACTGGCAGTAGCTCAATAGTGCCAAAACGAAGGACTCCTGTCCTGTAAGGGTTAAATCCACTTGTAAGGGTCCCTCAGCAAAATCAAAATCATGGCTTGGCAGGCCTACTCACAGGTATGTATTATTATATCCACTAGGGTCGTCACTGGTGGTACATCCTGGTTCTGCTGGCAGACTGGGCCTGACACGAGGATCCATATATGGATGGGCCCACAAAATAGTGTTAGTGGGTAATTATAACTTAAATGGGCCTCTCACAGGTATAGGCCCCATTGGTCTTGGGGTGAAGACCGTAGGCGGCTCCATGGGCCTAGACATAATCACTGCGGAAGGCTCCGCTGGTCTGGGTGTAACCACAGCAGGAGGCTCCGTGGGTTCAGGTGTCGCTGACTGTACGCGACGACTCCTGGCATAGGTAAGTCTCTCCGGTGCCGCGACAGCAGCGGTAGTCACAATAGTTGGCCGACTAACAGGGATCGACACTCTTACCTCTGGCTCCGAAGTGTCCGAGTCCTTGGTCATATCCTTCTTTTTAGATGGCGGAGATGGCACTCTGGAGATGGCAAGTTGACGCAGGCCACGAAGTTGAAGCTCCAGCCGCACGATCTGGTCTTCTAAGCTTTCGGACGTGGCGTCGCTGTAGGGATCCTTCGCAATAGCAGCAGGTGCAGGTAAGGGATCCGGGCTGGCTGGAACGGCCGCTGCAGGCTCCAGGCTCCGGCGCCACATCCACACTCCTTCCTTTCCTTATGTTGTCTAGCGCTGCATGAAACCTTTCCAGGTTCTCGATCTCCTTGATCGTTTACTCCCGGCGGGGCAGTTCAGGTGAAGGGTACATTTTTCTACTACGGTCGGTTGCCAGAACACATTGGGGCCGATGAAGGAACCCCGTTCTTGAAAAGTACTATGCGCCGGTTCTGTCAGGCGCTCCAGTTCACTTTCCGGATTAGCGGGCTCATCGGGCTCTTCCCAATCTTCAATGCCCGGTTTGGCACGGGTTACGGCAGTTGCGTAGGGGCCTCGCAGGCCCTCGGCAGGGGTGAACTCTACTTCCTCTCCCTCGCGGAGATTATGCAGATGGTCAGGGAGGTAGCTGCGCTTAACTGACCTCCGGTTCACGAATAAGTCTCTGCCGGTAGTGTAGTCTTTAATGAAACTGAAGCCTCGGTCCTTGTCGAAGGTCACCACTACCCCCATTCTCCTTTCCAGGCGGGGTTGCGTAGTGGCGTGACGTTCATACACTGTCTTGGCCAGTTCTTCAAAATATATCTTCTGGCGGGTCGTCTTTTTAATAGCAGCTTCCCGCACCTCCGCCATCAGTGCGGACCATTGCATACTGGGCCTCGCAAAGTCCTTCCATGAACCAAAGTAGGGTTCAGGCTGCGATCCAGGCAGCAGGCTGGTGGGTATCTCCGGTCCCGGAGTATAAGCTGGTGGAGCTTCTTCTTGCTCCAATTGGTTAAAATCCATTTTCTGGTTGGTTGGTGCAGACATTACGTCAGAGCAGTCTTCACTCATCAACATGCTCGATCCTTCTCTGGAGAGCGACAGGGCGGCACCAATCATTTCAGTCAAGACCTCCCATTGCTCTGGGGAGGCCGCCCCCCAGGCACTCCAACATAGGGGAGGCGGAGTCCTTTTCAGCAGACATGCAAATTCGTAGACAGGGCGGTGGCGCGGACATACAGTCTTTCCCGCTCTTCTAGCAGAAGGCGCCTATTTTTTCCCCGCCAACAAAATGCAGAGATGGCGCAGCAATAAATCAGTCAGTTTAGGCGGCCATCTTTGAGTATAATGCTGTCTATTCACTGACAGTAAGCGGTGGCTTAAATAAACGGCAAACACTCCACAGCAATACAATCTTCACACCGCGATTATTACAGTTCTTTGGCCCAGCGATTTTTCAAATAACAAGTAGGGCTTAGTCACTTTATGGGCAAATAACGGCACACAGTTTATATTTCACAATGGCGCAGGAATGATCGGATCCTGTTTGTGACGCCAAAATATGCAGTACACAGCCCCGCAGGGTATTGCGATGTGAGGTCACGGTTAATAGGCATACGAGGGTTACTCACAGTTTGTAGGGAGACCCTGGGCAAGCGTACAGCAGTGATGAAGAGGCTGGCACAGGAGACCTCGGGGGCACTCTTGGTAGCAAACTTCCTCAGGTATATATCCTTGCTTTGTGGGAATCCTTCTGCCCTTCAGCTCACTTGTCTAGCTGGAATACTGGCTCTGCTCTGCTTGGTTATGGGAACTTGGTTTCTTCAGGAGTCAACTCTTCCCCTGGTGACAATCTTCTGAGCTAACTCTGGCTCAATATCCTCAGGCAGGCTGATCCACGCTTACTAGCCTTCTGGTGTCAACTAGAAGCCTGGGCTGTCTAGTTGCATGTCAGAACCTGCACCTCAGCCCCACTCTGGCTAAAGTGTCTTCTGGCTTCTGACTCTACACTCCTCCCTGCACAGGACCTGACTATATATATTAGGGGTTCCCTAGCTCCCTCTACTGTCTTGGAGGAGGAATATCACCCTAGCAGGCCTGATACACATTTAAAGCAGGAAAATGCACATAACTACCATGAATAAAGTGACATTTTGCATTAAAATGACATATAGAACACAATGGCCCTGTTCCACAGGAGTTGGAGAACAACGTGGCCCAATTGACCCTTGTGTAGTGCCCAAATTTACCTAATGGGACACTACACCCGTCCATCACAGGAATAAACCGGTTACATATCTGCAACCCTGGGACCAAGGCGCACATGCCCCTGGTCACCGTTTGGGGATACAGAGATTTCCCAGTAGGAAACTAATAACAGCGCCATGTTTGGTCTCCACTTGTAGCTGGATCCCAGCTGGATCCATTGCTGCCAGAACCATCTCCCTGGCGGACCAGGCTTATATCTAACAAGGAACTAGTGGATGTCTACCGGGCTGACAGGGCGCTGTTTCACAGGGGCAGTGAAAAGGCCCTCTCAGCTTGTCAGGGTTGTGAGCGAGTATGAAGTCACGCCGGAGGTAGGGTGGACCACTTTCTCTCAATTCCTGTGCCTCCCTGTGCCTGCGTGGACAGGAGGTGTATGTGTAAACTGTGCCAAGCTGACCTTACGTACAAGGAGGGCGTTACATCACGTTTTGATAACCAGTGATGAAACCGTGACACGTGAGCTCGACATAGTTGACGTCAGGCGGTGTGGTATTTGTCACACCTTTTAAATTACAAGATTTCACCTGGAAAAAAACACAATCATAATGAACACATGCGTTTTGACATTTTTTTGAACTGTGTTTTTTATGCATTTTTTAGCAATGTGTTCTGATTAGTGTTGACCGCCGCAAAGCCAAATTTCCTCGTGCTTCGTGGTAGCGAATTGATTTTCCCTGAATGGCGGTAAAAAAAACTAAAATAAATCATACTTGGCTCATCCATTTGATTGCGATGAGCCAGCAGCTACCATCTTGATTGAAGATCTCGCACGAGATCCAGTGAGTGATGACGCTGAAGTATGATGTCACCACGGCGGCTGACGTCATCACGGACTGTGTAAGATTACACGCTAGATCTTCTATCAAGATGGTGGTGGCCGGCGTGTCGCGAGCAAATGGATGAGGTAAGTATGATTTCATTTCTTTATTTATACTTTTACACTGTATTATTGCTGTCAGATGCCACAATCAGCTGTCAACCTGGCATCTGAGGGGTACAATGACGGGGAGCGGCACTGTCATTGCACCCACTGCTTACAAAGAAATGTACTTTGTGACAAAGTAATTCATCACAAAGCTAGAATGAGCAGCCGAATCAAATTTCTGAATACTTCGCTCATCGCTAGTAATTCTCATCATTTTACAGCTCACAGTAAACACTGGTAATGAATTCTTATCAGTATATGGAGCAATAGATATGTATTATGTATAATCTTTATAATTCATTATGGTTTTCCAATTTGTCCATAAAAAATATTGTCCACCCGTGATTTTGGGATGTTGTGCAGAAAAAAAGGTAAATTTTGGTTGACATCCATGCTGACACTCTTTTGTCACTCTGGAGCCTAACCACTGCCTGGCTCATTGCTGTTTTCTACTTCTGATTCCCACCTTGACTTGATAAAAATGCCTGAAAATCCTCATGCAGATGGTCACTTTCTGAGCCGAGCACCACTGTGACCAGTGATTGGCTTACAATGCATTTAGATGCTTTTCTTGCGTTGAGATGGGATCCAGAAACAGAAGAGTACTGTGGACTCAGGCAGTGGCGGGAGATCAATCTAGATTACTATATCTTCTTTTATGTTCTTAAGTCCCACCGCAAACTATTTGTGTTCATTTAAAGGTGGAAAGCCCCTTTAAATAACAGTTGCAGCAGGTCCTACCTCTCTAACCACTGACATCTACTGTTATTACTGGGTAAAGCCCAGAAATGCATGTCCCCTGGCTTTTTCTTTTTTTGACTGCCTAGATCCTATTCGATTCATAGAGAAGGATGATAACAATGTAACAGATGCACAGGGTGGTGTTTATACATTAGTAATGAATTATTATTATGTGATATTAATGCTCTCCAGTATAACACAGTTATTTTGCTGCATTGTAAAAGTATCATGTATCATGGTTACTTCTTATTTTATCCGTAAAATGTTAGTGTTTTTTTTTAATAATTAGTGACTGCTTGAGAAAAAAAACACACTAACATTTTATGGATAAAATAAGAAGTAAGCATGATACATGATACTGTTGCAATGCAGCAAAACAGTTTGAACGCTGTCCTGCGGCTAAAGGTAAAATACTACTGTGTATGATGACTAAAGCCATTGCAGAAAGAAACCAAAGAATAACCAATGATATCTACTGCAAAGTCCCCCAAGCTAATTACTGTAATAAAACATTCTTGCTTCCTTATTCAGCAAAAATTATTAAAAACATATTGAAATCTCTGAATGTGTAATGCGCTGTTGACATGCTATACATTTATGCTTCCTGACAAAGGTAACCTAAGGCGTCTGGATGCAGAATAAAGAACTGAACGCTGGGAGTACTTAAATTCTCCAACATGCTTATTGTTAAAAATCACCCTGAACGCTAATCTTGAAGACATGGGTCACAGGGGAGGGAATGTTTACAGTAATGGGTGTGATCTATATGGCTTAGTGTTAGTTTGCAAAATCTGCATCTAAAGCCAGTGGTGAATGGCCTGGAGAGAGGTGCATCTATCTGGATGCCTCAAAGCCTTCTCCCTATTGCAGTGTTTCCCTGCAACTTAGGGCTTGTTCACACAACCGTGTGAAGCCCGTGACCGTGCTGTGGACCGCAACTTGGGGCAGCCGCAACTTGGGGCACCCGTCCGTTCCGCAAATAGATAGAGCAAGTTCTATCTTTTTGCGGTGTGGAGGTGTAAGCCGTGTACCGGGGTGGACTCCCCAGGATACAGCAAAGTCACAGACAAGAAAAGCGACACTGACACCACCAGCTTTATATGCAAAAACAGAAACTTTACTTTAACACAAGTAATAACACAACAATACAAGTATACACAGACTAAGTTATAACACTAACTATCTAACTATTACAAGGCCTAGGCTAGTCTCTGTTACTTCAGGCGCCACACAGTATAATGCAATCAGTAACCAGGTGTACTGACCTGCGTCCGTTCTGGGCCTGAGGATGCCGCTTACCCAGGATGGCCACCAACCTCTCAGCAACCCTGCGGTCTTGCTTGATAATAAGGCTTCTGTCCACACACTGTAAATGGTCTTCATGGGACAATCTTTCTTTCAAAGAGCTGGATCCAGTAAGGGGACAACTGCTACTCTCCTTCCTCTGCGTGTCCATTCACTCCCGGACATCTGCAAGCCAGGATGGAATCGGATTCGGTTTCTCACAGAACAATCCTTCCCTCATGTCAGATCAGCTCAGACTTCCTGGTTCACTCAGAAGCAGCCTGCATGAGTCATCACCTGCTTTACATATGCAAATTCCAGAGTGTGCTGGTTGTAGCTTTCAATACAATTTAAGCACAAACATTATACAGGCAGAGCTGTTCCACAATCTCACAGAGGCACGGAACGGAACCCCAGGAAGCACTCCGTAGTGCTTCCGTAGTGTTCCGTTCCATATCTCCGGATATGCTGACCCATTCAAGTGAATGGGTCAGCATCCGTGATGCGGAATGCACACGGAACGGTGCCCGTGTATTGCAGATCCGCAAATGCGGGCCGCAATACAGCAACGGGCAGCACACGTTCGTGTGTATAAGCCCTTAGTCGGGACTTCCCCAGAAGACAGCAACAGCAAAATCTGTTACTTTTGCAGAAGAGATAGGAAGCTTATTTCAGCTATCTCTGAGATGACTGATCATGGGGGCAAGCAAAGCAGTCAACAAATTTCAGAATATAATGCTGGGCAAGAATTATACTGTAGAATGCCTTACTCACCTCTACATTATGATTTTTGAGACAGGAATATCCTCTCCCTCCCATTTTCCTGGGAGAGAAGCCATTCCTCTAGGGTTCTCCATGATCATAAGATTGAGAATCATGGCTTTATTGAAATAACAGGAATGCTCAGCTGAGTGGAAAGTGCAAGTCTATCAAGATGCTGGGGTTCATTACTGTTGGCCAAACAAACAATAGGGCTACACTGTTAAAATTGGTAATTTTATTATTAAAAAGGGTTCTCCAGGACTTACTTTGGTTGTGCAATCATTGAAGGGAATCTGTCACCAGAGACCTCCCTATCAAACTGTTTGTACAGACACATACTGTAGCTGTAGTTCACCTGATTAAAAAAAAACTGTTTTTCTCTTGTTGATCTGAGACTCTGTTCCCGAGTTATGATACTTTTTCGTAATATGCAATTTTGGCCTTTGGTGCAATGAGGGTCTCACTATTGCTCTTGTAGCACCCAAACTTCACTCATTTCTGCGCCCAGCACCTCTATTGCCGTTTTAAATGACAGGCTAGACAATGGCAAAGAAACCAATCTGTATAGTAATAATTTTCATCACTACCACGAAAGGGGCAGATATGTCATTGCACATACAGTTGGGTGAGACTCCAGAAGAACAAGTAAGCCTAAGGCCTCATTCACACGAATGTATTTTCATTCTGTGTCTGTTCCATTTTTTTTGCGGACCATATACAGAAACATTCATTTCAATGGGTCCGCAAAAAAAAACGGAAGGTACTCCGTGTGCATTCCGTTTCCATATGTTCGTATTTCCGTTTCGCAAAAAAATAGAACATGTCCTATTATTGTCCGCATTACGGACAAGGATAGGACTGTTCTTGTTCGATTAGGGGCCAGCTGTTCCTCTTCCGCAAAATGCGGAATGCACACGGATGTGATCCGCAGTGGCATGCCTAGGGTGTTTGGCACCCGGGGCGGGTCCTTTCTCTGGCACTTAACCCCCCAATACTTGACCACATACCTCTTACATCCAGGGACATCTCCTGTCATGTAGACCTTCTATTTCCTCTTCTCCTCCGTTAGACCACCATGACAAATTCTTTCACATTAGATTTCTAAATTTTTCCATCAACCTCCCCATCCTAGTGTCCCCAAAGTGTTATCCTGCTGCCACCCCCAATACAGTGCCTGTTGTGCCCACCAATGCCCCAAGTACTATACTGCTCGAAAAATAGTGACCCTAGTAGACATAATTGGGGTCATTTATCAAACTGGTGTAAAGTAGAACTGGATTTCCAAAAGAGCTGACAAAAATGAAAGGTGGAATCTGATTGGATGCTATGTGCAACTAAGCCAGTTCTACTTTACACCAGTTTAATAAATTACCCCAAATGACCCTATAGTGTCCACAGCAGCTATAATGTCCCCTAGAGTGCCCCCAGTATTAATAACACCCTATATTGTGCTCCAGGCAATAATCCCTGTATAGTGTCCCCAGAAATAATAGAATTGCCCCTACAGTGCCTCCCCAATAGCAATGCCCCCACGCTGCCCCCATATAGTAATTTCCCCCACACTGCCCCCACACAGTAATTTCCCTCACACTGCCCCAATATAGTAATTTCCCCCACAATGCCCCCATACAGTATTTTCCCCCTCTGCCCCCACACAATAATTTCCCCCTCTGCCCCCACACAATAATTTCCCCTAGACTGGCCCCATATAGTAATTTCCCCCACACTGGCCCCATATAGTAATTTCCCCCACACTGCCCCATATAGTAATTTGCCCCACACTGCCCCTATATAGTAATTTGTTCCACACTTCCCCCATATAGTAATTTGCCCCACACTGCCCCCACACAGTAATTTGCCACACACTGCACCCACACAGTAATTTGCCCCACATTGCCCCCATATAGTAATTTGCCCCACACTGCCCCCTTACAGTAGTGTACTCCACAGTAATTTCCCCCACACTGCCCTAACACAATAATTTCCTCCACATTGCCCCCCACTACCCCATATAGTAATTTTGACCCACAAAGTAGTTTCCCCCACATTGTCCCATATAGTAATTTCCCCCCACATAGTAATCCCTCCCATAATTATTGCCCCCACATAGTAATCCCTCTCATAATAATTTGCCCCCACACAGTATCCCACCATAATGTTTATCCCCCACATGTTCTCCTGTGTACCCTAAAGTTGCCACATATAAGAAAAAAAAAGAAAAAAACCTAAAAGCTAAATACTCACCTATGTCCAGGCACTTGCTCGCAGAGGAAGGCGCGCACACTTCACTGTGCTGCTGCGTCCCAACACAAGCGAGCACGCCTGCGCTGGGATTTCGCTACCGCATAGGCCTCATGCCTACTAGGCCTGAAGCCTATGGCGGTGATTGGTGGCGGGGCAGGCAGGGAACTATGCACTCCCGTGCCCCGCCGCAGTATGTGGGTATCAGCGCTCCAGCAATGAGTGCTTCCATCTGTATTGATGGAAGCGCTCATTGCTTCTGGGCCTTGCACCTCAGTGAGAGCCGACAACTAGGGCGCCCCCCCCCCCCCCCCCCCCCCCCCCCCCGGGAATGCCACTGATCATAGGTATTTTTTGCGGATCCATTTTTTTGCGGACTGCAAAATACATACAGTTGTGTGCATGAGGCCTAAGTAAGCAGAGACTTTAATATTACTAAGCTTGTTTCCTGTAAGAGACTTTGTAACCACCACTTTTGTAACCACCAAAGTTGTTGTTCCACGTGCGTACATTAAACCTATTATTTCAAAGTTACAATTGCATCCTCCAGTCCACCGTTTATTCCACCATATTCGAGGAATATAGCTACTACCAGACTTCTTAATGCAAATGTTCCTAAAAAGTGTTTAGACCAAAATTACCTAAATAACACGGAGGAGGTGTCACTTGGTTCTCTAGCAGAGAAGTCCACCTGGCCTTACTGCGGCTCTGGTGTAGTCTTATCTTCCTACCACCAGGAGTGATTTTGGAAGGCTGGTAGCAATTTTTGGGTTTACTTGCTTTGGTCCAGATATAGTGATGGACGAACATCGGCCGGGACGGTTCGCGAATGCGATCAAATGTTCGCGAACCGCAACTTCGCGGCGTGCCCCATTTACTTTAATAGCAGGCGAACCTGAAAAACCTTCAGCTCATATTTGCAGCCACCAAATACTTAGTGAAAGGGCACAACTAGTCCCACAACATGGACAGTGACATACTAGAGGGGGATCAATGACAAAAATTCCAACAAAAAATATATATCTTAATCAGGGGACAATTTTTTGCGTCTTAAAGGGAAATTCTCTGAGATGTGCCCTATCGGAGCCTAGAAATTTTTTATATTAGGCCACGGGAGTACAGGCCTTAAAAATTAGGCATTCACCTGACTTAAAAGAAATTCTGATTATGTGGCTCGAGGTACATTATACAGTCAATAGATAAAAAATTTACTGTAGGCCAATGGACTACAGGCCCAAAACATTAGGCATTCACTGGACAGAAAAGATCAAGTGATTATATGGCCGGAGGTATATTACACGGTCAATGAATATCAATTTTACTGCAGGCCAGTACAAATACAGGTCAAATACATATAAATATAAAATTGGATTAAAAACATGGCTAACTGTCACGAGTTGGAGGTCCCAGGAGAGACCACCGCGTCGACAAGCAATAAACAAACGGAAATCAGGTACAGACACACAAGAGTTTATTGCACAAACAAAAACCAGGGAAGGCAGCACAGACAAAACATGTGCTCTATGTACCGTCAGCACAGTGGGAGAAAACCTCCAATGCGCCACTGTCTAGTAATACTCCAGAGGGGCGTGACTAAGCAACTCCTGGTATTCACTAGGGCCCCAAATGGTAGGGTTAGACTTTGCAGCAGGAAGTTGCCAGGGTCCACTCCAGAGCGTGAACTAGACAGTGACAGCAAGAACGAATGGACAACAGGTACCAGAAGGTATCGACGGCACATAGGCAAACATAACAGACAGGCAAATACAAACAGGGCAACTAATAACACAAGCAGGAGTACATAGCAAGGAAACAGGAGTGACAATGAGCAGAGAAGGACTTGCTCCACCAGTAGTAAACTGCATGGCCTTACCCATGGCACTCTGCTCCAAAGAAAGGTGCAGCAAGGGCTTGCTAAACAGAGACATGAATACACACAAGGTAACTAAAACATAACTGGCAGAACAGATAACAGAAACACAGGAAAGAGGACATCAAAGAGGACGGGAATGAACAAGTAGGAAACCCACAGAGCACAGACAGACAGACACGGATCCCATGGGTCAGCAGCATGGGAGAGTGAGTACAAACAGGAGCAGGACAAGACAACACACACCAGGAGAGCTGACACAGAACTGAGGAAACCTCAGCCTTATATACAGGTTCCATGGGTGCAGCAGAGAAGCCACACCCATGGAGCAGACAGAGAGGATTAACTCCTAATAGGCACACAGGGGAGTTAACCCATAAAGAACCACAAATAACACAGGAACGAAACTTCAGCGAGGAGCGCCGAACGAGCAAGCACGGAAGGTCACAGCCAGAGGTAACGACTGTGACACTAACGAAATCCCCCCTCTTGAAAAACCCCCTAATGATAATAGTTGAAATTCGATAACACGTGGTCGTCACTGGTGTTGAATTCCTCCGAGGCCCCAACAATTATTCATTCAGCGTACAGAAAAAAACAAGTAAGTATGTGGCTGGAGGTAGATTACACGGTCATTGGATATCAATTTTACTGCAGGCTAGTGGACTACAGGCCCCAAAAATTATGCATTCAGTAAACAGAAAAGATCAAGTGATTATGTGGCTGGAGGTCTATTAGATGGTCAATGGATATCAATTTTACTGAAGGTCAGTACAAATACAGGTCAAATACATATGTTTAAAAGAACTAAAAATATAAAATTGGATTAAAAACATGGCTAACGAAACCCCCCTTATGAAAAAAAAACTAATAATAATAGTTGAAACACGTGGTCGTCACAGGTGCTGAATTCCTCCAAGGCCAAAAACATTAGGCATTCACCGGACAGTGAAAAGGCCTTTTATGCTTTTTTTTTACCTAAGACAGGGACCATTATTTGTTCTGGGTGGTGGCGGATATTTGTGGGCTGTCATGAGGAAATTCAATTAAAAGTGGTCGTCAACTCATCACATGTGTTGAATTCCTCTGTGATCCATGCCTCATTCATTTTTAGAAATGTGAGGTAGTCCACACTGTTGTGAGCTAGGCTAGTGCGCTTATCGGTCATGATCCCCCCCTTTCGGACAGGACACTGGACGAAGCGGCAAGCCAAGAGTTCCCATAGCAAATTGTGCCAGCTCTGGCCACAGGTCAAGCCTGCACACCCAGTAGTCCAGGGGTTCCTCGCTTCTGAGAGCGTCCATATTGGCCGTTAACCCAATGTAGTCGGACACCTGTGGGTCTAGGCGTTCACTGAGGCTGCAAGAATAATCTCATATCTGAAGTGACCAACAATTCTTCAAACTTCTTCTTGCATGCGCTGTTGGATTGGTACCCGCAACTATTTCTCTGTGAGTGAAAATTCCTCTGACAGCGCCCGAAAAAGCAGAATGCAGCATTTCTCGAAGCAAGTGTAAATAGCTTTAAGAAAAAGCAAAAAAAATCAGGGGCACTCACCATTAGTTGCAGTCCTTATTTATTGATCCCAAAACTTGGATGAAATGTGTAAAAACATAGTCAGCAGTAGGTGGACAAATGTACTTGCAGTGCAAATGGATGTGCGGAGACGGCCGTTTCGCATGTTCAGCGCTTCGTCGGGCCAACATAACAGCAGTGTAAAGATGCTTGCTTAAATACCTGTGTGCACACCCCATGTCTGTCATCACTGGGCAGCGCTCAACCACAGCGCTCACCTGTGAAGTCATCCCGGGGTTAAAGGTGTGCGCACCATCCAGATACTATCTGAATAATCACATAAAAACAAAAACATAAAGACATACAAAAGATCATTTACAGAAACACTCCCATATCTATGTTCTCCTTTAGTCTTAAGGGGCCCATGGCACCGGAGCACAGTATCCACCTGCTCTTCCTTCTGAGTAGTGCCTATCTCCGCCCTGGGGCGGGTTCCTAACGATCTCAATGCCTGCAAATCTGAGTACTTCACTTCTTCCTCCGTGATCATGCTTTACATGGTGCTTTACATGGTGTATAAGACGTGGACAGCCCTTCCCGGAGGTGAGAGAGGTTAGATGTTCTCTTATTCTCTCATTAAGGCTCCTTATCGTTTTTTGCTGCACATACATTTGCACTGCAAGTACGTTTGTCCACCTACTGCCGACTATGTTTTTACACATTTCATCAAAGTTTTGGGATCAATAACTAAGAACTTCAACTAATGGTGAGTGCCCCTGATTTTTTTGCTTTTTCTTAAAGCTATATACATCTGTTATCTGAACAGTCCACACAGTCGAGCACCGCCAGGTTGCAAAGTCACGCACTCTTTTGGCCAACCAAGTGACCCCAGCATACCCACAAGGGAGCAGAGGAAATTAGCGTGCAGCGCCACTTCAATAGATTTTTTACATGTTATATTTCTCGAAGCAAGGCCTGGAAGTGCTGCATTCTGACAGCCCTCTGTGATGCTGGTAACATGTCTGCCATTTTGTGTTTGTACCGGAGGTCTAAGTACATTGCCACCCAGTACTGGTCCTTGCCCTTAATACTTTTTATACGGGTATCCTTCTTCAAACACTGGAGCATGAAGGTCCCCATTTGCACTAAACTGGAAGTGGTGGAATGGCCTGGCTCCTGCCCATCGTCCAGGATAATGTCGTCCTTGGTCTCCTCCTCCCAGCGACGGACAACACCAGGGATCCCAGAAAAGTTTAAAGCATGCTCTTCTTGCTCCTCCTCTGCCCGGCATCATCCTCCTCTGACTCCCCTTCAGACTCATGTTTTTGACTTGTCTCAGATGGAGTAGCCCCCCCTGGAAATTCATCCAGCATTGCGACTTTATCATCTTCCTGCTCCTCGACGGCTTGATCAATGACATGATCACGGTTCAGAAAGAGGGTGTAAGGTACGATGTCACTGATGGCGCCCTGGCTGTGACTGACCAGTTTGGTGATCTCATCAAATTGCCGCAGAAGTCTGCGATGAGCAGCCACTGGCGCAGTGAAAAAAAAACAAGCTCCCCAGAACCTGTCCTGCCGCAGAGTTCATACAGGTAGTCCTTAACTGCACGTTTCTGCTGGAGCAGCCTATCAAGCATATACAATGTGGAGTTCCATCGCATTGGGCAGTCACAAATCTGACGGGGCAGGTGGTGTCACCGCTGAACGTCAGCAAGGCGACCAATGGCCATGTAAGATCTTCTAAAATGGTCAGATATTTTCCTAGCCTGCCGCAAGACATCCTGGACCCCGGGGTATTTGGCAATGAATTACTGCACAACTAAGTTCAGGATGTGTGCCATGAATGGCACATGTATAATTTTGCCCTGTTTCAGCTCGCTCAGCAGATTGGCACCGTTGTCGCACACCACTTTACTAACTGTCAAATTGAGCGGGTTAGACACTAATCGGCCTGTGACCGCAAAGCTGAAAGGAGTGCAGGACCAGTGTGGCTCTTGGCTTCCGGGCACAACAGCCGCAGCACAGTATGGCAACGTCTCACCTGACACATCGAATAGGTTCTGGGGAGCTTGTGAAAGTGAAAAAGGAGGAGTCAGCCAAGGAGGAGAGGGAGGATAGAGTAGGAAGAGGAGCATGCTTGACGGATGTCAGAAGGTTCCCCCAGTGGGCAGTAAAAGTTATGTACCTTCCATGCCCTTGTTTGCTAGACCACGTGTCTGTGGTCAGATGTATCTTGGCACCGACACTGTGTGCCAGATACACATTCACCTGCAGCGGAACGTGGCCATATAGCTCCGGGATGCCCTTCGGGGAGATATATTTCCTTCCGGGGACCTTCCATTGCGATGTGTCAATGGCCACAAATTTTCTAAAGGCTTCCGAGTCCACCAGTTTATATGGAAGTAGTTGGTGGGCTAGCAGTTCCGACAGGCCAGCGGTCAGCCATTGGGCAAGAGGGTTATCCGGTGTCATCATCATTTTACGCTCGAACATTTGGGCCACGGGAGCCTGCCTTTTGCCAGATGAACACGACGACGGCACGGTGGAAGGTGGTGTGGAGGACAAATGGGAGGAGAGAGGAGAAGGAGAAGAGGCAGGACATGGAGCGTCGGGAGTGTGGGTTTGTGGGTTCTGACGGTGTTGCTCCCACTGGGCTCAGTGATGGGAGGCCAGGTGCCTTCTTAAGGCGGTCGTCCCTAGATGAGTGTTGGGCTTATCGCAACTTATGCGTTGACAGCACAGGCTGCAGATGGCAACACTATTGTCAGCAGCGGACACGTTAAAAAAAGCCCACACTGCGGAGCCATGTGCTGGCGTCCTGGGAGCGCCAAATGTGACCGTGCATGATGGATGGCTCGTTCATGATGGATTAGCAGTCTGCTGTTTGCCTCCTGTGTACTGTAAGTTCTCACTGCTTCTCCTCCTTCTTCTCCCTATCTGCTGCTCCGTCTCTCCCTCTGAACTCCGCTTCTCTTCCTCTCTTGTGGGCACCCACATGACGTCCATCGACACGTCATCATCATCATCACCTTCACCACCACTGACCTTAGAGATCTCGGAATAGGCAGAAACAGTGGGGACCACCCTCCTTGGGCTGATCTGGGTACTGTCGTCTGACTGCTGGGTGGCGACCATTGATACCTCCTCTTCCTGATCCGATGCCAAAAATGGCTGCGCATTGGTAAGGTTTTGGAATGGGTGGGAAAATTTTTCCTCTGACTAGAGCAGAGGGGATATGGTGGTGGTGGTGGTGGTGTCTTTGGGGGTGCACACAGCAGAAAGAGAAGAGGGTGCAGATAGAGAGGATGAGGAGGGTGCAGAAGTGGAAGGCTGAGTGTGCCACTCAACCAAGTCTGGTGCATCCTTTGACGTGATCGCACGCACCTTCTGCAACTTCCCACTTAGGCTCCGGCCTGGTGCACCTTCCCGACCCCTACCACCTGTGCGGAATGGCCTGCCTCTTCCTCTGCCTGTCATTTTCAAAATCACCCTGTGACAAAAGTCCCTATAGAATAGCAGTATTTGTGGAAGAAGGTATATAACACCCCTGCCTCAATCAGTTTTTTTGGTGGGCAACTGGTATATCACACCAGTAGAAATTATTTGTTCCAATAGCGTTTGTCACTCTTTGTAGCTGCGGTAACGCAGCAAAACCGCAAGCAAATGCTGCACTACCTAAATGCACTATATAGAAAGTATATTATTGGTATATAACACCTCTGCCTCAATCCCTTTTTTGGGGAGGCAACTGGTATATTAAACCAGTAGAAATTATTTGTTCCAATAGCATTTGTCACTCTGTGTAGCTGTAGTAACGCAGCAAAACCGCAAAAAAATGCTGTACTACCCAAATGCACTATATAGAAAGTATATTATTGGCATATGTGACAAACTGCCATTTGCCACTGGGCATTATAGAAAACTTATGGCTAGCCTCCTGCCCTACGACTATGGCCCCGGGACATATTACCCTTCAAGAACAGTGTAACAGAACTATGCCGCATCTCTGCACTGTTAATAGGACCAAACGCGGTCAGCGGTGTATACTAAAGATTCTGTGGAACTAAAATCGGATGCGCAAATACACGAACACCGCTGACCCTTACCTTCTTCCATACTGAACTTTCAGCTCCAGAGACTAAGTCCCATTCGAAGATGGGACTTAGTCGCTTTTCTGCATGAAATTGACCGACCGCACAGCCCAAATCTATGGAACTGTTTTGGGCAGGAAATTGTGCTTGCGGTCGGTCATAAAGGACTTCCACTTAACTTTTGATCCGCTGGAGGGATTTGTGTGATTTTTGGAAGTGTTTATGTTTGATGTATGCTGAGTTTAAATATGTATTTTTTATGGAGATGGAATGTATGGTTTTAAAGTTACAGTGTATGTTTAAAAACTGTATTTTTACTGTCTGTGATAGTTATGTTAATCCATAATTATATCACAGACAGATGGGAGGATTTTGTGTATTTGGGTGGTGATTCCTGCCCTGTTGTTCCCACATGTGTATTGGTGATTTCCCTTTGTCCTGAGAGATAATTGAATTGCGCTTCGGGTGTCTCCAGGGCAGAGAGGAGGAAACCATGATGCATTGTGGGTATGTGTTGTATCCTGAGTGCTACGTGTCTGTCCTGTATCACAAAATAAAGTTGTGACCACTGGCCACACAGACATTTAAGAACACTTAAAATGTCATACAGATCGCAGATGTGTGGTAGTTACAATAAATATGCGTAAAGTGCAAGTGCTAAAATACTTTACAGCAATGAGATTAGTCAGTGCCTAACACAGAGTATAGTCCTGTATATGATACATTACCAACAGGTCAACAGTGGACCCTAGACTATATGGACCTAATACTCACACCAAATGATCTAAGCAATAGTAACATAGATAATGAGGCATACTGACCAAGATCTCTACCACAGCACTGACAGTCCGTGCCCCGACGCGCGTTTCGCCGTCAGCTTTTTCAAGTGGTAATGACAAATGACTTCCTAGCCGGGTATATATAGTCCCCATGGTGGGCGAGCACATATCCCCCTAATCAATAGATGAAGGGCACACTGATGAGGAGGCAGGATCCCCCAAGTTCCTCACCTGTATGGAATACCTCACTCACCTCGTGTATTATGGCGCACGAACCGCCGCACACCGCCGATGCCTGCGTACCCGGCCGTAGCAATGACGCAGGACGGCTACGCTCAGCAGAGCACAGAACGTCCTACGTCAGAGTCAGGACCGCGTCAGCGCGCCCGCGGCTGCGCAGAGGGACGTGCGCACTACGAGCTCCATACAGGTTGAGGGCAAAACAGTATCATAGATCCATACTCCATCAATGCGCTCTCCATCCTAAAACATACATATATACACATGTGGTCATATTGTTCCCTCCCTAGATATTGTTTATTTGATCATGTATCTCTAAAACCAATACACCGGCATAACTATGCATAAATATCACGCATTATGAAGTGAGTCCTAAAGGAACAACACAAGTCAAAAATGTGAAAACCCGAAGCAGCAGTGGCTTGTGCGACAAGTGATAGTGCTATAGGAAGATGTATTACACATATATATTGTGAAACAATTCATTATTATATAGATAAATATATAAATCAATCAATAACCTACATGATTACCATTACATATGACAAGAATACAAATTGACATGATCATTATATGAATAAATATAGTCGTGCAAAAATACAAATTGACATGATCATTATATGAATTAATATAATTGTGCAAAAATACATATAATCAAAATAAATATATTGTCCTACATACCTAATCAGGGTACAGCAGCACCGGCATGAACGAACAATACATGTGTTATAAAAATGAAGAAAAGAACATATAATATAGATCAAAACACATGATTTCACCAACACGTGTCTATAACATACAAGCATAAATACACTTCATAACATGATGCATATACATGACTCATTGATCGCAGTTCACCAGACGGTCCAATGGTCTGTAGACCCTATATATAATTATATCCTTATGGAGGGAACGATTTTCCGATTTAACGACCTCAGTATATATATGTCCTACATATGTAGATAAAAATAAACCAAATTAGTGGACATAGTTCATACATCACACCCTAGGAACCCGGCTAGAGAGGACCTAAAAACATAGACATCCTAATAATCTAAAACACCACATATCAGGGATGATGCTGCACCCTACAAAAACGAAGCAAATGGAATTTTATCATTCAGGCCAAATGGCACCTGAGTGTTCAATTTAGCAATCCACTTGCTTTCAACATGCTCCATCTGGTGAGGAGTCACTATATACCATCCAAATCTGGATTCATTTTTGAATCCAAAGGTCCCAAATGGGGATGCGTACCATGTGGGCATTGTACCACATGTAGAGTAATTACCAAGACCAAGACCTTTGAAGACTCCTCAGGCAAAATGAGCTACAATATTGTTCATTTCATTAATTGTAGTGTCACAGGAATTATATATCACGCCACATGTCCATGTGGCCTGATATATATCGGTATGACGACCCGTGAATTTCGGGTTCGCATACAGGAACACCAAAAAGATATTTGGGCGGCTGCCAAAATTGCTGATGGAGAAAGAGACAAACTTGTAAAATTAAAACCTATTGCAAAGCATTTCCGTCAGAAACATAATAATTGCTGGCAAGATTTAAAATTTAGGGGGATAGACAGGGTCTCCCTTGGTGCGCGTGGCGGTGATCTGTTTAAACGGTTGGAGCAGGTTGAAAGCAAGTGGATTGTTAAATTGAACACTCAGGTGCCATTTGGCCTGAATGATAAAATTCCATTTGCTTCGTTTTTGTAGGGTGCAGCATCATCCCTGATATGTGGTGTTTTAGATTATTAGGATGTCTATGTTTTTAGGTCCTCTCTAGCCGGGTTCCTAGGGTGTGATGTATGAACTATGTCCACTAATTTGGTTTATTTTTATCTACATATGTAGGACATATATATACTGAGGTCGTTAAATCGGAAAATCGTTCCCTCCATAAGGATATAATTATATATAGAGTCTACAGACCATTGGACCGCCTGGTGAACTGCGATCAATGAGTCATGTATATGCATCATGTTATGAAGTGTATTTATGCTTGTATGTTATAGACACGTGTTGGTGAAATCATGTGGTTTGATCTATATTATATGTTCTTTTCTTCATTTTTATAACACATGTATTGTTCGTTCATGCCGGTGCTGCTGTACCCTGATTAGGTATGTAGGACAATATATTTATTTTGATTATATGTATTTTTGCACAATTATATTTATTCATATAATGATCATGTCAATTTGTATTCTTGTCATATGTAATGGTAATCATGTAGGTTATTGATTGATTTATATATTTATCTATATAATAATGAATTTTTTCACAATATATATGTGTAATACATCTTCCTATAGCACTATCACTTGTGGCACAAGCCACTGCTGCTTCGGGTTTTCACATTTTTGACTTGTGCGGTTCCTTTAGGACTCACTTCATAATGCGTGATATTTATGCATAGTTATGCCGATGTATTGGTTTTAGAGATACATGATCAAATAAACAATATCTAGGGAGGGAACAATATGACCACATGTGTATATATGTATGTTTTAGGATGGAGAGCGCATTGATGGAGTATGGATCTATGATACTGTTTTGCCCTCAACCTGTATGGAGCTCGTAGGACGTTCTGTGCTCTGACGTAGGACGTTCTGTGCTCTGCTGAGCGTAGCCGTCCTGCGTCATTGCTACGGCCGGGTACGCGGGCATCGGCGGTGTGCGGCGGTTCGTGCGCCATAATACACGAGGTGAGTGAGGTATACCATACAGGTGAGGAACTTGGGGGATCCTGCCTCCTCATCAGTGTGCCCTTCATCTATTGGTTAGGGGGATATGTGCTCGCCCACCATGGGGACTATATATACCCGGCTAGGAAGTCATTTGTCATTACCCCTTGAAAAAGCTGACGGTGAAACGCGCGTCGGGGCACGGACTGTCAGTGCTGTGGTAGAGATCTTGGTCAGTATGCCTCATTATCTATGTTACTATTGCTTAGATCATTTGGTGTGAGTATTAGGTCCATATAGTCTAGGGTCCACTGTTGACCTGTTGGTAATGTATCATATACAGGACTATACTCTGTGTTAGGCACTGACTAATCTCATTGCTGTAAAGTATTTTAGCACTTGCACTTTACGCATATTTATTGTAACTACCACACATCTGCGATCTGTATGACATTTTAAGTGTTCTTAAATGTCTGTGTGGCCAGTGGTCACAACTTTATTTTGTACTAATAAAAACATCTGTGATTTTGTATAAAATTTTGTTGCTTGAGTTGTGATTTGGAATTTACATAGATCCATATATCTTTTATTGGTTATGCTATGAGTGATTATGGATCACATACTTGTTTAAAATAGGGAAACAGTGTTGGTTTGTCCTGTATCACAGTCCTCCTTCTGGGCCCCTAGGGGCGTGTACACCAGATGGGGACCTGCATAAATACGGGCGGGTAGCCCTCAATAAAGAGTTCAGTTCAGTTCATGTTTTTCTAACCCTTCATAACGCAGCCTTGTCTCGTTATTGGAGGGAATTGCTGTGTCACGCTGGGGATTGCTATGCTCTGCATATTCCCTGGAGGAGAGATCTTTCCCACACGGTCCTGAATGCTGGAGGTTCATTCAGGGTGGAAGGAAGACGGCGCGGCTCCAGTTAAGCTACGGCGGTTGTGGAGTCTGCGGTGGTTGTGGTGTCCAGTGCGGTGCTTGTGGTCCTCGGCGCAAGCTAGGAAGCGTCCATTAACGGAAGAGGATCTGTTACAGCATATAACACCCCTGCCTCAATCACTTTTTTTGGGGGGAAACTGGTATCTCACACCAGTAGATATTTTTTGTTCCAATAGCGTTTGTCACTCTGTGTAGCTGCGGTAATGCAGCAAAACCGCAAACAAATGCTGCACTACACAAATGCACTATATAGAACAGGCATCCTCAAACTGCGGCCCTCCAGCTGTTGCAAAACTACAACTCACAGCATGCCCGAACAGCCTACAGGTATCAGCCTACAGCAGGGCATTGTGGGAGTTGTAGTTTTACAACAGCTGGAGGGCCACAGTTTGAGGATGCCTGATATAGAAAGTATATTATTGGTATATAACACCCCTGCCTCAATCGCTTTTTTGGGGGGGAAACTGGTATATCACACCAGTCGAAATTATTTGTTCCAATAGCGTTTGTCACTCTGTGTAGCTGCAGTAATGCAGCAAAACCACAAGCAAATGATGCACTACTCAAATGCACTATATAGAAAGTATATTATTGATATATAACACCCCTGCTTCAATCATTTTTTGGGACAACTGGTATATTACATCAGTAAGAAATTATTTGTTCCAATATAATTTGTCACTCTGTGTAGCTGCGGTAAAGCAGCAAAACCGCAAACAAATGGCGAATATAAAATGGCGGCCAGATCGGGTTTAACTATAAGGTACCGTCCATATGCTGAAACGTGTCAATTTGCTGTCCTGTTCCACCTGATGGATGTGTCTTGGGTCAAAATTCTTCAAAATGTAAAAGAATATGGCGACCGCCGGGCGAACCGCAAGGCCATCTCTATCCAGATAGTGAGCTTAACACTTCCTGACAAACGTACTTCACAAACACTTAGCTTAGGCTCATTAGCATTTAGCATCAAAGTATGTTTTCAGGACAGCAGTAGCACAGACAAAGGAAAGATAGGTGTGATTTTGAAGCTGTTTATGACAACTACAAAACAATAGTGGCAGTTTGATATGTGTACATTTTCTGACAGACTCTCTTTAATGGTTCACTTTGCATAAATCAATACATAAATGAATAGCACAGGGGAATATAAGAAACTTTGTAATATATTATCAGAGAAAATGCCTTATTCTCCAGTAATCAGCTGTTTTATTTACCACACCCTCTCTTAACACCTTCAGGACACAGCCATTCTTCACCTTCAGGACACAGCCTAATTTTGCAAATCTTACATGTGTCACTTTATGTGGTAATAACTTTAAAACGCTTTTACTTATCCAGGCCATTCTGAGACAGTTTTTTCATCACATATTGTACTTCATGACAGTCGCAAAATGGAGTCAAAATATTTCATTTTTATTCATAAAAAATAAAAAAAATTACCAAAAATTTGCAACTTTCCAAGTTTAAATTTCTCTAATTTTAGAATAGATAGTAATACCTCCAAAAATAGTTATTACTTTACATTCCCCATATGTCTACTTCATGTTTGGATCATTTTGAAAATTACATTTTATTTTTTTCGGGATGTTAGAAGGCTTAAAAGTTTAGAAGTAAAACCCAATTTTTTCAGGACGAGTTCAGTTATGAAGTCACTTTCTGGGGCTTACATATTAGAAACCACCCATAAATCACCCTATTTTGGAACCTACACCCCTCAAGGTATTCAAAACTTATTTTACAAACTTTGTTAACCCTTTAGGTGTTCCACAAGAATTAAAGGAAAATGTAGATGAAACATTTTTGGCAGATTTTCCATTTTAATCATTTTTTTTCCAGTAACAGAGCAAGGGTTAACAGCCAAACAAAGCTCAATATATATTGCCTTGATTCTGTAGGTTACAACCACATATGGGGTGTTTCTGTAAACTGCTGTACGGGCACACGGCAGGGCGCAGAAGGAAAGGAACGCCATATGGTTTTTGGAAGGCAGATTTCACTGGGATAATTTTTAGTTGCCATGTCACATTTGAAGACCCTCTGATGCACCCCTAGAGTATAAACTCTTAAAAAGTGACCCCATTTTGTAAACTACAGGATAAGGTGGCAGTTTTGTTGGTACTATTTTAGGGTACATATGATTTTTGGTTGCTCTATATTACACTTTTTGTGAGGCAAGGTAACAAAAAATAGCTGTTTTGCCACCGTTTTTTATTTTTTGTTATTTACAATGTTCAACTGACAGGTTAGATCATGTGGTATTTTTATAGAGCAGGTGGTTACGGACACGAAAATACCAAATATGACTACCTTTTTTGGTTGTTTGTTTCAGTTTTACATAATAAAGCATTTTTGAAAAGAAAATATTTTTTTTGTGTCTCTGAAAGCCATAGTTTTTATTTTTTTCAAAACTGTCTTATGTAGGGGCAATTTTTTTTTTAATATGAGATGACGGTTTGATTAGTACTATTTTAGGGTGCATTTGACTTTTTGATCGCTTGGTATTACACTTTTTGTGATGTAAGGTGACAAAAAAATGGCTTTTTAGATGCCGCTTTTAATTTATATTTTTCACGTTGTTCACCTGAGGGGTTAGGTCATGTGGTCTTTTTATAGAGCAGGTTGTTACGAACGCGGCCATACCTAATATGTCAACTTTTTTTTTTTTTACATTTAACACAATAAAAGCATTTTTGAAACAAAAAAATCATGTTTTAGTGTCTCCATAGTCTGAGAGCCATAGTTTTTTTTATTTTATGGGCGATTGTCTTAGGTATGGGCTAATTTTTTGCGAGATTAGGTGACGGTTAGATTGGGACTATTCTGGGGGCATACGCCTTTTTGATCGCTTGGTGTTGCACTTTTAGTGATGTAAGGTGACAAAAAAAGATTTTTTTAGCACAGTTATTATTAAAAAAATTTGACGGTGTTCACCTGAGGGGTTAGGTCATGTGATATTTTTATAGAACTGGTCGATACGGATGCGACGATACCTAATATGTCTACTTTTCTTATTTTTCCTATTTTTTACAAAAAAAATTTACTTTATTTTGGGAAAAGGACGCTTTTTTTTTTTATTGAAACTTTAATTTTTTTATTATAAAAAAAACCTTTTTTTTAACTTTTTATATTTTTCCCAATGGGGGACTTCACCTTTTCAGGGTTTGATCCCTTTTTCAATTCAGTACAATACATTATGTATTGTAATGAATTGAACTGTCAGCGTCTTACTGCCGGCTAGATATCCTGGGCTTCCGTAGCTGGCATGCTCCGATGCCTGTGTAAGACATCGGGGCTGCCATGATAACTAGTGTTGATCACGAATATTCGAATTGCGAATTTTAATCGCGAATATCGGCACTTCGAGAATTCGCGAATATTTAGAATATCGCTAAATATATTCGTAATCGCGAATATTCGATTTTTTTTAAATACCAGTTCATGCGAATTTTATGCGAATTTTCGCAATCAAGAAAATAATGCCTGGAGATCATGAATTCGCGAATTCTCGAATATATGGTGAATATTCGCCCAAATATTCGCGAAATATTGCGAATTCGAATATTGCCCCTGCTGGTCATCACTAATGATAACCATTGTCTGCCTGCCAGCGCAGTGCGGGTGGCTGATGTAATCAGAGGGAGCCCGATCCCATCACGTACATGCACGTGGGAATGCGGTAAACTAAGATGGATCACAGTTCTGACCAATAAGGACATCAGAAATCCAAGTCAGTCACTAGTGTAATTTAATTATACACTGCTCAAAAAAATAAAGGGAACACTTAAACAACACAATGTAACTCCAAGTCAATCACACTTCTGTGAAATCAAACTGTCCACTTAGGAAGCAACACTGAGTGACAATCAATTTCACATGTTGTTGTGCAAATGGGATAGACAACAGGTGGAAATTATAGGCAATTAGCAAGACACCCCCAATAAAGGAGTGGTTCTGCAGGTGGTGAACACAGACCACTTCTCAGTTCCTATGCTTCCTGGCTGATGTTTTGGTCACTTTTGAATGCTGGTGGTGCTTTCACTCTAGTGGTAGCATGAGACGGAGTCTACAACCCACACAAGTGGCTCAGGTAGTGCAGCTTATCCAGGATGGCACATCAATGCGAGCTGTGGCAAGAAGGTTTGCTGTGTCTGTCAGCGTAGTGTCCAGAGCATGGAGGCGCTACCAGGAGACAGGCCAGTACATCAGGAGACATGGAGGAGGCTGTATGAGGGCAACAACCCAGCAGCAGGACCTCTACCTCCGCCTTTGTGCAAGGAGGAACAGGAGGAGCACTGCCAGAGCCCTGCAAAATGACCTCCAGCAGGCCACAAATGTGCATGTGTCTGCTCAAACGGTCAGAAACAGACTCCATGAGGGTGATATGAGGGCCCGACGTCCACAGGTGGGGGTTGTGCTTACAGCCCAACACCGTGCAGGATGTTTGGCATTTGCCAGAGAACACCAATATTGGCAAATTCGCCACTGGCGCCCTGTGCTCTTCACAGATGAAAGCAGGTTCACACTGAGCACATGTGACAGACGTGACAGAGTCTGGAGACGCCGTGGAGAACGTTCTGCTGCCTGCAACATCCTCCAGCATGACCGGTTTGGCATTGGGTCAGTAATGGCGTGGGGTGGCATTTCTTTGGAGGGCCGCACAGCCCTCCATGTGCTCGCCAGAGGTAGCCTGACTGCCATTAGGTACCGAGATGAGATCCTCAGACCCCTTGTGAGACCATATGCTGGTGCGGTTGGCCCTGGGTTCCTCCTAATTCAAGACAATGCTAGACCTCATGTGGCTGGAGTGTGTCAGAAGTTCCTGCAAGACGAAGGCATTGATGCTATGGACTGTCCCGCCCGTTCCCCAGACCTGAATCCAATTGAGCACATCTGGGACATCATGTCTCGCTCTATCCACCAACGTCACGTTGCACCACAGACTGTCCAGGAGTTGGCAGATGCTTTAGTCCAGGTCTGGGAGGAGATCCCTCAGGAGACCATCCGCCACCTCATCAGGAGCATGCACAGGCGTTGTAGGGAGGTCATACAGGCACAGGGAGGCCACACACACTACTGAGCCTCATTTTGACTTGTTTTAAGGACATTACATCAAAGTTGGATCAGCCTGTAGTGTGTTTTTCCACTTTAATTTTGAGTGTGACTCCAAATCCAGACCTCCATGGGTTGATAAATTTGATTTCCATTTTTTTATTTTTGTGTGATTTTGTTGTCAGCACATTCAACTATGTAAAGAACAAAGTATTTCAGAAGAATATTTAATTAACTCATATCTAGGATGTGTTATTTTTGTGTTCCCTTTATTTTTTTGAGCAGTGTATATGTAGTCACAGAGCACCATGCCTTTAAAAAACGGATTTTGGAACATGTAGTGGATGTGAGAAATAAAATTGATAAACCCATCTTCAGACATGTGACATCTAAACATGGTGGTGATATTGGGGTTCTGTCCTTCGTGATTGAAACAATTAACATAGGCATAAGAGGTGGAGATTTTGACATCATTTTGAAACAAAAAGAGTCTAGATGGATATACAGGTTAAATACCATAACCCCTTTTGGTTTAAATGATTATATAGATTTTGCATGTTTTATATGATGAAAAATTAGGAGTTAGCGGTTCTCTTCTATATTTCATGTGTGTGTGCGGAGTGGTGCAGTTAACAAGTTACTGCACCAATTAAATCAACTTAGATGTATGGGACAGTAACCTCACCTGATATTAAGCCCCTCACCCTTACTTATGTGAGCCGATAAAATTTTATATCTATGATTGATAAATGTGGCTTAATTAGCAGCCACGTACTCATCTAATACTCCTATGAGACAGTGGTCAACTAATTTTACGATTGGTTATATGCCCAGTTATTTCTCTGTCCTTTCCTGTATTATCAGCAAAGGAAAAAAAGGAGGAGTAAGAGAAGGTGGATTAAAAGGCGCCAAGAAGACTACCAATGGATGAAAAATTGTGATGAGGAAAATAGGTACAAGGTAGTTCAAGAGCCGATCCCGAGGCCGCACCCAAGCAAAGAGCAGTATATGAAGGTATACTGCAGGTATTTTGACGAATAAAGAAAAGAGGATGTGTGTGTTCCCCTTCTGAACTCAGATGATATCAGATGGAGAAAAGGGAAACACAGGGGGGCCAAGTGAACGGTGTTTATTTGGGAGTTAGATTATGCTAAAACAAGATGATGTGAAAGAATAATCAATAGCGAGATTAGAAATTCATGATCAATTATGAGATTAGTTAGGCAGGTGAAAAGTGATACTGTGACGTTAAAATGTTACTTTAAAAGTGGAAAGCTAAAAATAAACAGAAAAAACACTCTAAAAGTGTAGCATCTAAAAAAGTTGCATCGTGTGGGGTACTTAGTTCACCAGGGAGGGAGGTATAGGATAAGCATAAAACACCTATACCTTCTCCTCCCCCGCCGAGGTCGCTTGTCAGATGGTACATATGAATATCACCTTCACGTCCCAAAAGGAAGGTAACCAGGGCTCCAAATGGAAGACTCTTTATTTAATATAAGCTCAACGCGTTTCGGGGTGTATCCCCCTTTCTCAAGAGCAAGATACGATAAAAACCTACATAATGCCATATATATACATATCCATACATTGATCAATTGAACTGTGAATTGATTTTAGGCGGGAACCGGAAGTGGGGGGACGTCACTTCCGGCTATACAGACACTGATATATCTTAAATAGTGCAGTGAGTATAGGCCAAGACTATTTCCTCCCCATAGGTCGGCTGCATATTGTGGGTTATATTAAAGTTAAAATAAGTATACCTCGCTAGTATACCCGCTGCGCTCCAGGCTGGAACGCACCCGTAGGTTTCTGGGGTGTGGTTAGTTCAGCGGTGGAGTGCAGGGGGAGGAGGCGCTTCAAAATTGCTAAAAGACATGCGTGCACTCCAGTATGGAATGCACGCAACAGATGGTGAAGGAAGTGCGATGCGTTCCACCGTGGAACGCACGTCACATTGAAGCAGTAGCAGCCATGCGCGTTCCACAGTGGAGCTCATAGTCCGTGGGGAATGATTGCAAGGTGCTGGGGGGTGGACATATGAGGATACAAGAATTATATATGAATTATATAGTCCATGCAAATACAAATATAAAATGAAATTCATATAAAAAGACAAAAATTCATTGAAAAATTCATAGAAAAGTACACGATTGGGTACAGAAATACTTAATAGAGGTCTCCTAATAGAATAAGAATACGTTAAATTTCATAAAACTACTAATAAATGAAATGGTCATAAGGTAAATTAGTTGAATAAAAATCATAATAATATACAAGTAGATAAACCGATCTAGGGGTACATTGTATTTTTGTGGTGAGTTATTTTTCTATATCAAAACCTTTTATATGTTGAAGACTTATTAGATAATAGATTCATAAATCATACAGTAGCAAGGGTGAGTCACCTACTATATATACTGTATATATATATACAGTATAAACCCTATTGTGTTTGTAAATACATCAGTAGTAGATAGGACATTTAGGGGTGATTTATATAATGATGGTGAGAGTGAGTCAATGGGCTAATTAGTAGTTAGTAATTATTATGCTCTAAGGCAGGGGTTCACAACCCGCGGGCCGCAAGCGGCCCCCAGAGCCAGGATTTGCGGCCCCCGCCCTCCTGGACAGAAACACAGCTGATCGGAAAATCAGCTGTGTTTCTGCCCGCAGCGCCGCGCAATGGATCATTACAGCTCCTGCCCCTGCACTGTAGCAGGAGCAGGACGGGTCGTCGGTTGTCAGTAACAGCGGGGGAGCCGAGGAGAAAGCAGAAGCAGTTTATTAGCGCTTCTGCCTTCTCCTCACACAGGTGAGCGCTATGTAGGGTGGACCCGGCTTGGGGGCAGAGGAGCACTGAGCTGCAGGGTTAGGAGACCTGATCAGCTATGCCTGTGTTCAATGCCCCCACCGCAGGCTGGTTTCCCCTGTAACTGGGGCTCCTTTGGATGCCCCAGTTACAGTGGAAATAGTGCAAAAAAAAAAAGGCTGTGTCCCCAAAGGTCTTTCAGTGACCTCTTGGGGACAAATTATGTGGGAAAAATATATTAAATAAGTAAAAAAAAATATTTAAAAAAAATATAATAAATCACAAATAAAAGAAAAAAAAGAAATAAAATATGATGTGGCAAAAAAATAGAAAATTCTAAAAAAAATACAATACAAATAAAAGGAAAAAAATTTAAGGAAAAATTGCTAAGTAAAAGAGTGTTCACTGCCCCCTAACAGTCTTTTTATGATCCCTTGTCATTATGTGGCAAAAATATATATTTAAAAAAAAAATAGAAAATTAAATATTTTTTTTTTAAATAATAAAATACTAATAAAAGAAAAAAAAATTGCAAAATAGAGTGTTTATTGTCCCCCAACAGTTTTGAAATAAATCAAAATATTATTAAAATACAAATAAAAGTAATAAATAAAAAAGAGTGAAAAATTCACAAAAAGTGTCAGTGTCCCCCAAAGGTCTTTTTATGACCTCTTGGGGGATATTATTTGTAGCAGAAATCTATAAAAAAATTAAGTTAAAAAAGATGAAAAATAATAAAATACATAAAAGAAAAAACACTAACCAAAGCAGTTGCCATTATCGCCCCATTCATGTGAAACTAACTATACATATAAATATAACAAAACAACCGACACAAAATAGGGAACTAATTATAATAATTTATTTTGGTGTCAGTTTGCATATTTAAAGAATAAGGAGCTATAGTTTGAAAAAAATACTAGTATTAAGGCTGGTTACAGCCTGTATTTGTGGGCGGGGCTGCTGGCTATATCTTTCCACGCGACCTCCCCCTGAGGACGGTCGCTTCATGCTGCTCTTTCTTGGTCCGGTCCGTCACTTCCGGTTCACGGCCACGTCACTTCCGGGTAAGTCTCGGCTCTCTAGGCTTCCTCAGCTGGGGGCAGCGTTCGTCCGCCGCCCGGCCGGGCCCGGCCAGTCTTCCTCTCCCCTCTAGCTCCGGGGGAGCCTCCTCGCTACAGGTATGTTTTCTTGTCCGCAGTGGGGGTTCGGCGGGACCAGCACCCACGGCGCTTCAAGTGGGGCGGACCATTCCGCTGGGCTGAGCCGGCGCCTCAGTTCCCTAGCAACCGGCTCGTTTGGGTTAGCAGAGCTCCAGATTCTGCCAGTATACAGCCACTATATAATGAAGTTCACTTCATAGACACGCCTATAAATTCCCTGCTCTGCACCTGAGCAGCGTCTTCATGCTCCACAACGTGTGCCCCATTTACTTAGTAGACATGGTCCTGTAATTGCTGTGGCCCTATGAACCGTGGCACAATTGCCTGGACGCACATTTGGGCTTCAAACCCTTAAACTTGGTTGCATCCCCAGATATTAACAGATACGGCTCTCTAGTAATTAACCTAGAGGAAGCCATCGCAGGAAGCACTCGTAGGAGGGGAGAATGGCCGCCGTTTGTGGATTGCTGTTGACTCTCAGAGGGCTGGTGCAGAAATAATTGACCTTCTACAGGCGACATCTTTTTAATAATTGAAAAACAAAAAAACGATGTTATCATCTCATGTTGGTGCAGGAAGGCCTTGTCGCCCTGCGCTCAGCTGAAGTACAGTCTGGCCCATACACGGAGCTGCAGTATCTTGCAATATTACCAGTCTGCTTGAATGAATGGATGCATTTGTTTAGGGAAACGTTTTCTGTGGAGCATAAAGCGCTTGTCACGGCTGAGGATGGGGGAAATCCTCAGCCGTGCGATGTCAGTTGATGTTTTGGCTGCTCGGCCAGGACAGCAGGATTAGGGAGCAGGTCACCTCCTAAAGCGTCCCTAACCTGACCCTAACTCCTAACTGCATGGGCCGACCTTAAAGGTAGGAGGACCCATGCTCCGGAACCTCGGATCCCTAACTCACCCTCCGACCGGTCCCTGGACTAGGAGTCAAGGTAAGACGGCCTGTTCCTACTGTACACGGAGGAACAGGGGTCTCACTGGCCAAGCTGCAGGGAAAAAGGGGACACAAACAAACTTACGGATATGGCAGGTGAACTATCCGAGTTCCACCTACCTGCCACAGCCCTGCTGACTGGATCCCTGTGCAAACAGGAATCCAGATCCATAAGCTGCACTAAACAACATAGGACAGGAAAACATCAAATAGACATCACACATAAACTTAACATAAACTAAAATGTGACATATGGTTTATGAACCACAAGGGTGGCTCTCACAGGCAGTTGAAAAACACAGGAGGCTGCTATCAGCAAGCATGCTGGAGCAACCTACTGAGCCCTGCCAAACACCAAGGCTATATAGGCCTAAGAGGCCACACCCAACGGTCAGACACACCCAGTGACATCACACACACTGGGAAGGGAGTTAACCCTTCCAGCACCAGGGAAGGGAAACACACACTTAAAGTAGAAGTGTCCAAAACACAAGACACACTGTGGCTGTTGCCGCAAGCAACGACATGGGTGGCGCACGTGTCCAGGGAGTCAGCCCGAAGGCCGGGACACTGCCACCACATGTACATAATACCACCTAAGGTTGCCACGGGTAACCACAGTGCGGGAAATGATGTCCGTGCGCACACAAACATAAAACACAGTGCACACCAGACATACAAACGTGCATCCACACACAACTCCCCGGGAACCGCACACAAGGCTGTTGTCCGCGGCAACCGCACCGAGGCCAACTACATAATGCCTCAGCTGCGGTTGACACAACAACCAAAACCGCGGGCAACTGTATGCGACTCCCAAGGAGTCACGACCATAACCGTGGCCGTGACAGCGCTCTGATTGCCTTCTGTCTACCTACGTTCTCTTTTTCTTCTTCTTTTTCCATTTTAAATGCGTGATTAAATCCTATTTAAAAAGAGTAAAATAATCTTTAATATGCTACAGAATTGGTATTGCAAGATTCACCTTTTATCAGCTTCATTCTGTGTTTTTTTATTTTTTTATGCGAAGCCGCAGGCGGCGTTGTACAACTGTATAACAGCGTCTGATTAACCAAAAAGGTTCATATCTCTCTTGTTAAAAAATTGCCTTTAATACGCAATGTGGGTGGAGGCTGCAGTCCTATCACGTCAGCCGGAGATACTGATGCCGCTTCTGCCAGCGTTCTCTTAACAAGCCGTCTCGCTTAGAACAATTCGCAGTGATGGCTTCAGGTATGGTTTTATGGTACACTACATGTGGGCAGCCACAGACATGGAAGCTGTATGGCGAGATTTATCAGTGTGTGAATGCCAGTTGTACATTGGGGAGTATGATGGTCAGCATGATGTTCACTCCGGTGGGCGCTGCGGCCTCCTCAAAACTTAGAAGCACCGCCCGCTTCATCATTGCAGCTCAGCTCCATTCACTTGAGTGAGACTGAGCTGCGCTTTGGCCACGTGACCAATGAATGTAATGTCAGAGGTTGAGGCCTAGGTACCCACCGGGGTGACACAGCCTCTTTAACAGCTGTTTGGTGTGGGTACAGGCTATGCACATGCCTGTGACACCTGTTGTGCCACCCTCCTGTGCACATATATGTCTCACCGCAGGTCATTCCACCCTCCTGAGCACTTGGTTTTCCACCCTCCTGTGCACTCGTGTGCGGCACCCCTATCTTGTGCCACCCTTCTGGGCACATTACACGGCTTAGCGGTGTTGTGCCACCCTCCATGCTCGGGTACCTGGCACAGCTGTCTCGTGCCGCCCTCCTGTGCACATGCGTGTGGCACTGCCATGTTTTTCCGCCCTGCCGCGTGTATGGGGGAGGGCGCGATAACCCTTAAACGGGCCCTTCATTTCTCAGGTGCAGCGGCTGTTTCCCGGTTGTCTTATGTGCCATTTCGGGCTCAGGGCTGTCTTCATGAGCTTGTTGTCTTTATCTAGGTGCTGATAAATTTTTCCGAAATGAACAGGGCTGCAGTACCGTCTGATATCCAGTCTTCCGGTTCGGCCAAGTTGCTGCTCAGCTTCCTGAATTTCTTCAGGTATCACGCACACGTCATTTTGTCCGTTTTCCATGCTTCTTATCTCACTCTCACACTTCATCTGTAGTCTCCCTGGATCACCCAGGCTCGTTCCGTCTCTGTCATCCTGGATCTCCCAGGTACACGCTGTCTCTGGTACACGTTGTCTGTCATCCTGGATCGCCCAGGCCCGTTCTGCCTCTGCCATCCTGGTTTGCCCAGGCCCACGCTGCCTCTGTCATCCTGGATCGCCCAGGCCCACGCTGCCTCTGTCATCCTGGATTGCCCAGGCCCACGCTGCCTCTGTCATCCTGGATTGCCCAGGCCCACGCTGCCTCTGTCATCCTGGATTGCCCAGGCCGCGCTGCCTCTGTCGTCCTGGATTGCCCAGGCCACGCTGCCTCTGTCATCCTGGATTGCCCAGGCACGCTGCCTCTGTCGTCCTGGATTGCCCAGGCCCACGCAGCCTCTGTCATCCTGGATTGCCCAGGCCCACGCTGCCTCTGTCATCCTGGATCGCCCAGGCCCACGCTGCCTCTGTCATCCTGGATCGCCGAGGCCCACGCTGCCTCTGTCATCCTGGATCGCCCAGGCCCACGCTGCCTCTGTCATCCTGGATCGCCCAGGCCCACGCTGCCTCTGTCATCCTGGATCGCCCAGGCCCGCGCTGCCTCTGTCATCCTGGATCGCCCAGGCCCACGCTGCCTCTGTCATCCTGGATCGCCCAGGCCCACGCTGCCTCTGTCATCCTGGATCGCCCAGGCCCACGCTGCCTCTGTCATCCTGGATCGCCCAGGCCCACGCTGCCTCTGTCATCCTGGATCGCCCAGGCCCACGCTGCCTCTGTCATCCTGGATCGCCCAGGCCCACGCTGCCTCTGTCATCCTGGATCGCCCAGGCCCACGCTGCCTCTGTCATCCTGGATCGCCCAGGCCCACGCTGCCTCTGTCATCCTGGATCGCCCAGGCCCACGCTGCCTCTGTCATTCTGGATCGCCCAGGCCCACGCTGCCTCTGTCATCCTGGATCGCCCAGGCCCACGCTGCCTCTGTCATCCTGGATCGCCCAGGCCCACGCTGCCTCTGTCATCCTGGATCGCCCAGGCCCACGCTGCCTCTGTCATCCTGGATCGCCCAGGCCCACGCTGCCTCTGTCATCCTGGATCGCCCAGGCCCACGCTGCCTCTGTCATCCTGGATCGCCCAGGCCCACGCTGCCTCTGTCATCCTTCCTTGCTCCCCGTCCACGGTCCTCCGTTCCCCCATCTTCCTTCTCTTCCTGTCTCTCCTAAAGCGGTGTCTATTAAAATAATAATAATAATAAATCTAATTCGTTCAAGTACTTCTTCAGTACACCGGACCTGGGGGCATCTACAACTGTAATCAGGTTTAATTGCATGTATTGTTTTCTATTTTTCTTTTATTTCACAGTGCATTTCAGCCGAGGAGCCAGGGTTGGCATCAGTTGGCAGGCACGGGGCTTGCCGGCCTGTTTTCCATTCCGGTGGGAGTGGGCTGGTCCTGCTTCTGCTAGGGGGAGAGTTCAAGTATGAAGACAGAGAGGGGAGGGAGCGTATGCCAGAGCTTCTATTCCCGGGAACAGAACATTAAAAAAGTGTAGCTAACTCCATGAAGGTTGTCTTAGTAGTGGGGTTTAGTTGCCGTGCTATTTACCGGTTTCCTAATGTACCATTTTGGGCACTCTTTTCTTAAAACAAACAGGGCTGCGGTACTGTCTGATATTCTGTCCTCCCGATCAGCCAAGTAGCCGCTCATCAGCTTCCCGAACTCTTCAGGTATCATGCATACCTCTTCTGTCTGTCTTCCCTGCTTTTTGACACACTCTCACGTCATCCGAGGTCCCCTGGCGGGTCCGCCCAGGCTCGCTCTACCCCTGTCATCCAGGATCGCCCTGGCCCGTTCTGTCGTCCTGGGTCGCCCAGGCTTGCTCTGCGCCTGTCATCCTGGACCGCCCAGGCTCGCTCTGTCTCTGCCCTCCTGGATCGCCCAGGCTCGCTCTGCTCCTATCATCGTGGTTCGCCCAGGCTCGCTCAGCTCCTGTCATCCTGGATCGCCCAGGCTCGCTCTGCTCCTGTCATCGTGGTTCGCCCAGGCTCGCTCAGCTCCTGTCATCCTGGATCGCCCAGGCTCGCTCTGCTCCTGTCATCGTGGTTCGCCCAGGCTCGCTCAGCTCCTGTCATCCTGGATCGCCCAGGCTCGCTCAGCTCCTGTCATCCTGGATCGCCCAGGCTCGCTCCGCCCCTGTTATTCTGGATCGCCCAGGCTCGCTCTGTCTCTGCCATCCTGGATCGCCCAGGCTCGCTCTGCTCCTGTCATTCTGGTCCGCCCAGACTCGCTCCGCCCCTGTCATCCTGGATCGCCCAGGCTCGCTCCGCCCCTGTCATCCTGGATCGCCCAGGCTCGCCCTGCTCCTGTCATCTTGGATCGCCCAGGCTCGCTCTGCTCCTGTCATCCTGGATCGCCCAGGCTCGCTCTGCCCCTGTCATCCGGGATCGCCAGGCTCACTCTGCTCCTATCATCCGGGATCGCCCAGGCTCGCTCTGCTCCTGTCATCCTGGATCGCCCAGGCTCGCTCTGCTCCTGTCATCCTGGATCGCCCTGTCTGTCATTCGGCATCGCCCAGGCTCACTCTGCCTCTCTCATCCTGGATCGCCCAGGCCCACGTTGCTTCTCACATCCTGGATCGCCCAGGCCCACGTTGCTTCTCACATCCTGGATCGCCCAGGCCCACGTTGCCTCTCTCATCCTGGATCACCCAAGCTTGCCCTTCCGCTGTCATCCTGGACCGTCACTTTACTAACGACCCAGTGCCTTCCCGGCTCGCTCGGGTCATTTAACAGCCCAGCTCCTGCCTGAATCACTCAGGCCCTTGTTACCTCCCGCGTCGGTCGGTTCAATTAACTATTTCTCTCCTACAGCGTGGGTAGTCTTTTTGCCCACTTATTCAGGCCTACCCCGCACTGGCTCCGGGCACAGTTCAGCCAGATGGATCATGGAGGGGGATAGGCATCCCTCCCGACTCCACGCCAATGTACACCTCAGCCCCTGCCACAAGTATTAAGGCTGGTTACAGCCTGTATTTGTGGGCGGGGCTGCTGGCTATATCTTTCCACGCGACCTCCCCCTGAGGACGGTCGCTTCATGCCCCACCCTCCCGACCCTTCTTTCTTTCATTCCACTCTCTTGGGTGGCCCACTTATTCAGGCCTACCCCGCACTGGCTCCGGGCACAGTTCAGCCAGATGGATCATGGAGGGGGATAGGCATCCCTCCCGACTCCACGCCAATGTACACCTCAGCCCCTGCCACAATTTAAAAATGTTTTGTGCAGTAAAACAAAAACAAAAAAATATAAGGCCCTATCTGTCAAGTGAGAAATTGCTGCAAAAATTATTTTGGTAGTCCCAAAGTTACAACCGTTCGAACCACCAGGTGCACAAAAACACAAAAAAAGTGTCTTTTCAGGCCTGGTTATTAAAGTGTTAACCAATAAGCGCTTTCCCCACTAGTAAGAGAAAGTGCTTACTGGTTATTGCAGGGCGCCTGTAACTGGCAGGAGGCGGTAATAACCAGGGAGCACGGCCTCTGCAGTGAGGAAAATCACTTATTTATGAACAAGTTCCTTCAGTATGGCCCCTGAACCAGAAGATGCATACTTACCTGCTCCATTCCGCCCTGCCCCCGCTGCCTCCCTGCTCCATGCCGCCCTGCCCCCGCTGCCTCCATCTTCCGGTTCCTGCACTTTTACACCTGTCCGTGCATGACCATGGTCACATACACCTCTCCAGTCAATGACTGGCTGCAGCAGTGACACGCTGCTTGTGGCCACATCACCGCTGAAGCCAGTGATTGGCTGCAGAGGTACATGTGACTATGGCCATGCACTGACAGGTGTAATCAGTGCCGGGAGCAGGTAAGTATAACTCTTCAGTTTAAGGGGCCATGCTGCAAGAACATGTTAAAAATTCATTTTTACTGAGAAATCCCTTTAATCCAGGGTGGATTAGCCATAGATTTCACAAGGAAACTTCCCAGGGGGCTGCCTGGGTCCTCCTCACGGCCAGCCAGTGAGAGTTTTTTGGGGGTGTATTTTGTGCTCATGGGGGCAGTATTGTGTGATGAACTATGGGGCGGTATAATGTCCCACAATATGGTATTGCTGGCCCGGACTTCCATCAATTTTGTACTACAAAACGGGGCCACTGTTAGTATTTTTCCAGGGCCAGCAGTGAGATATTCAGGTCAATTATTGGAAACACGTCTTCATAGGGACACTCACTCATGATAACTGGCGGTATAATCGTGCCGCACATCTCTCTGTGTGATGTGCTACTGATAGTCAATGTAACTAAATGAAGGAGGAATGACTGTGATAGCGATCATTCCTCCCCAGTCACTTTACATCGGCCTGTGTACATTGCGGCCCCTTGAAATAGAGCGATGTGACAATGCGGCCCTCAGACCAAAAAAGGTTATGCACCCCTGCTCTAAGGCCTCTTTCACACGGGCGTCGCGTGTGAGGGCCGGATAGGTTGCGGGTGCGTTGCGGGAAAATGCACGATTTTTCCACACGAGTTAAAAGCGGTTTAATGAGTTTTGCACACGCGTGAGAAAAATCTGCATGTTTGATACCCAGACCCGTACTTCTTCGGAGAAGAATAACATGGTTATAAGGGAAAATAATAGCATTCTTAATACAGAATGCTTAGTAAAATGTCTATTGAGGGGTTAAAAATAATAAACAAATTTAACTCACTCCATCCACTTGATCGCGTAGCGGATCTCCTCCTTTCTACTTTGGCTAAAGGACCTTTGATAACTTCACTGCGCTCATTACATGCTCCATCACCGTGGTAATGGAACATGTGATGGGCCATGTAATGAGAGCAGTGATGTCATCAAAGGTCCTTTTCCCCCCAGGTCATCAAAGAAGAAGAAAGAAGAGAAGTCGGGCTGCGCGAACAAGTGGATGAGATGAGTTAAATTTTTATTTTTTAACCCCCCCATCCCTAATTTACTTAGCATTCTGTATTAAGAATGCTATTATTTACCCTTATAACCATGTTATAAGGAAAAATAATAAAGATCGGGTCCCCACCCCGATCGTCTCCTAGCAACCATGAGTGAAAATCGTACCGCATCCACACTTGCTAGCGGATGCTTGCGATTTTCACACAGCCCCATTAACTTCTATGGGGCCTGCGTTGCGTAAAAACGCACAATATAGAGCTTGCTGCAATTTTCACGCAACGCACAAGTGATGCGTGAAAATCACCGCTCATGTGCACAGCCCCATAAAAATGAATAGTCCAGATTCAGTGCGGGTGCAATGCGTTCACCTCACGCATTGCACCCGTGTGGAAAACTGGCCCGTGTGAAAGAGGCCTAAGGTTTCATTGAGGCCAAACGGGATGAGGGAGTTAAAACGGAATATCCAATACATCTCCTTACGGCATAGGTGTTGGAAGGATTTAGGGACCAATTCTATGGGGGTTAGACTAAGGGTACTTTCACACTTGCGGCAGGGGAATCCGGCAGGCAGTTCCATCGCTGGAACTGCCTACCGGATCCGTCAAAACGTATGCCAACTGATGACATTTGTAAGACTGATCGGGATCCTGATCCGTCTTACAAATGCAATGAAATGCCTCATCCGTCTTTCCGGTGTCATCCAGAAAAACGGATCCGGCTTTTTTTTTTTTTACATTTTATTCAGTCTGCACATGCCAGACTGGAAGGATGGATCCAGCATTGCGTTATTTTTAATACATTCCTATGGAAAAGTTTTCCGGATTTGTGGCCAGAGATAAAACCATTCAGGATGCATTTGGATAAAACTGATCAGTTCTTTTCCGGTATAGAGTCCCTAGGATGGAACTCTATGCCGGAAAATAAAAACGCAAGTGTGAAAATACCCTAAGGAGAGATGCATCGTCGGAATGTACTTATGCGAGGTGTCTGGAGACACTGTGTTTGGCGTCTTTTTTTGTGATGTTGGAACGGTGAGAGTTTATACGGTCCCTCAAATTCTGGGTAGTGCGGCCCATATATTGTACTCCACATGGGCACTGCAGCATATACACAACATTGGATGTGCCGCAATCCATGTGGCTACGAAGTGTGATTTTCTCACCGGAAATGGCAATGACAATTTCCTCCAGCCCAGTGGCGACTCTAAGATCAATATATAGGGGGGCACAGAAGATACACAGTCAAAAATGGGGGGGCACTAATAATTTTCACCAGCTAATCATACTACTGAAAAATACTAAAGCAGCCACTTCCCCTGCAGCTACGCCCCTGGCATATCAGGGTACATTGGGTGTAATATAACTGAGGAGGGCTATCAGACATTATAAAGGGGTAATATAGCTTACATTACCCCTGTATTACGTCCCTGATAGGATAGAACTCCTCAGTTATGTTACCGCTGTATAATGCGCCCTGATACCCCTTAGTTATATTATATAACTAAGGGATATCAGGGTACATTACACAGGTGTAATATAACTTAGGGGTATCAGGGTACATTATAAAAGGGTATTGGTAATATAACTGAGGAGGGCTATCATGGGACATTATACAGGGGTTAATGTAAGCTATATTACCACCGTATAATGCCTGATAGGCCTCCTGAGTTATATTACCCATGTATAATAATGTACCCGTGATACCCCTTAGTTATATGACCCCCGCCGAGATCATATAACTAAGGGGTATCCGGGTACATAATTATACAAGGGTAATATAACTCAGGAGGCCTATCAGGCATTATATGGTGGAACTGTGGTAATATAAAAGTTATATTACCCCCTGTATAATGTACCCTGACACCCCTTGGTTATATTACCCCCTGTATAATGTACCCTGATTACCCTCAGTTATATAACTGAGGGGTATCAGTCAGGGGACATTATGGGTAATATTATAACTAAGGGGTATCATCAGGGTACATTATACAAGGGTACAGTGCTATCAGGGGGAGTGGGGACATTATACAGGGGTCCTTAGTTATATTACCCCTGTATAATGTACCCCGATTACCCTCAGTTATATAACTGAGGGGTATCAGTCAGGGGACATTATGGGTAATATTATAACTAAGGGGTATCATCAGGGTACAATATACAAGGGTACAGTGCTATCAGCGGTAATGGGGACATTATACAGGGGTCCTTAGTTATATTACCCCTGTATAATGTACCATGATACCCTAAGTTATAGGGCTAACCGTATCAGGGACAGGTTGAGGAGAGGCTGGGCGCAAACCAAACAGGAGGGAGGGCTCAGGGCAGGCCATAAGTCGAGGTAGTGGGGTTAAGGGTACATACTTTTTTTTAAAACTTTGTTTTTATTCTTACTTTTTCTTTTCTATAGGGCCAGGCAGAGTTGAGAGGTTGCAGCCACAGTCGAGTCCACTTCTGTCTCCAGTCTTGCTGTCCTCCTCCTCTCCTGACAGTCCAAGCTGGGGCTAGACCATCTAGCAATAGACAGTGGGGCCGGGCACCTGTAGAAGACAGCCAGGTGAGGTCACTGGGCCAGGCTGAGGGCCTGCGGCTCAGACAGCCGCTGCTGGCTCAAGTCACAACAGTCTAAGAAGTCACTAGTGGGCACTAGCTAGCCTAGCAGAGTGACGCAGCACGCAGGACAGGTCCAGACTGTCCAGGAGCAGAGAGAACATTGAAGGCAGGCACTCAGTTAGAACTTTAGGCTATTGAATAGACTCTATTCTATGATTTATCACTCACTACTCACACACTATGGTGGCACTTGACTCGACAGTTGACAGGCGCGAGCGCAGCAGTTTCCAAAGTCTGTTCGCGCGGGCGGGAACCCACGCAGCAGCGCAGCTTTACTTGTTGACGACCGTGACGTCAAGTCGTCAACTCGTCTCTGCGGCTGCCACACTCAGCCAGCCTGCGCCCGCCCTGCACGCTCTGCCTCCACGTCCGCGAGTCCGCTGGGTCCGAACGCCGCCCCCCCTGTGACTCGAGTAGACGCAGACTTGTATGTATCTGTGCCACAGTGCCGGTGTGTGTACACTGTACACTTTAACTTTAATCACTGACACTGAGGTCAGTAGTGCCGGCACAGCAGCAGCCGCAGCAAACGACTATTACTATTATATATTAGAGTTAGCGATTCAGCAGGGGGGGCACCCGGGGGGGCAAGGAATGACCTGGGGGGGGCAATTGCCCCCCCTTGCCCCCCTGTAGCGACGCCACTGCTCCAGCCCATCACTTATCAAGCAACATTTACAATGTCTGTGCCCACATTTATATGAGCCCCTGGGTTCAGTGGAGGTAGTGGTGGTGGTGTGAGTGGGTGGGCTGATCTTGGGGCAGGATGGTGTCAACATCTCCTTCAGAGACCTTGCTCTACGGAATGTGAGGTGTGGCTGTGTTGTAAGGGTTTCACCCAGAATAGGGTCTTTCTGTAAAATGGGCCAATGATGGTTCAATATTTCCTTGATTATGTGGTGAGCTAAATTATAGTGAGTTATGAAGTTATATTTATGTTTGTTATCATCCATTATTTGCGGCGTGGTATGCACATCTTTTTTGCTGGGGTGTTGCTTGGTTTTCAAGCAGTCGGATTGATTTTCCTTTTCTATTTTTTTGATAGAATCTTAGATTAGCCCTTTAGGGTAACCCTTTTCTAGAAATCTTGTTTTTAGAATTTCTACTTGTTCCCGCATGACCTAATCGTTGGAGCAATTTCTCCTTATCCTCCTAATTTGGCCGCATGGAATATTCCATTTCCATTTGTGGTAATGGCAGCTTCTATAGTCGAGATAGCTGTTTGCATCACCCTTGCTACTTTATGATTGATGGATCTATAATATAATAAGTTTTCAACATATAAAAGGTTTTGATATAGAAAAATAACTCACCACAAAAATAACTTATTATTTTGAGTACAATGTACTCCTAGATCGATTTATCTACTTGTATTATTATGATTTTTATTCAACTAATTTATCTTATGACCATTTCATTCATTAGGAAATTTTTATAAGTAGTTTTATGAGAATTAATGTATTCTTGTTCTATTAGGAGACCTCTTTTAAGAATTACTGTACCCCATCATGTACTTTTCTATAAATTTTTCAATGAATTTTTGTCTTTTTATATGAATTTCATTTTATATTTATATTTGCATGGACTATATAATTCATATATAATTCTTGTATCCTCATATGTCCACCCCCCAGCACCTTGCAATTATTCCGCACTGACTATGAGCTCCACTGTGGAATGCGCATGGCTGCTCCAGCTTCAATGTGACGAGCGTTCCACGGTGGAACGCATCGCACTTCCTTCACCATCTGTTGCGTGCATTCCATACTGGAGTGCACGCATGTCTTTTAGCAATTTTGAAGTGCCTCCTCCCTGCGCTCCACCGCTGAACTAACCACACCCCAGAAACCTACGGGTGCGTTCCAGCCTGCAGCGGGGATACTAGCGAGGTATACTTATTGTAACTTTAATATAACCCATAATATGTAGCCGACCTATGGGGAGGAAATAGTCTTGGCCTATACTCACTGCACTATTTAAGATATATCAGTGTCTGTATAGCCGGAAGTGACGTCCCCCCATTTCCGGTTCCCGCCTAAAATCAATTCACAGTTCAATTGATCAATATATGGATATGTATATATATGGCATTATGTAGGTTTTTATTTTATCTTGCTCTTGAGAAAGGGGGATACATCCCGACACGCATTGAGCTTATATTAAATAAAGAGTCTTCCATTTGGAGCCCTGGTTACCTTCCTTTTGGGACGTGAAGGTGATATTCATATGTACCATCTGACAAGCGACCTCGGCAGGGAAGGAGAAGGTATAGGTGTTTTATGCTTATCCTATACCTCCCTCCCTGGTGAACTAAGTACCCCACACGATGCAACTTTTTTAGATGCTACACTTTTAGAGTGTTTTTTCTGTTTATTTTTAGCTTTCCACTTTTAAAGTAACATTTTAACGTCACAGTATCACTTTTCACCTGCCTAACTAATCTCATAATTGATCATGAGTTTCTAATCTCTCTATTGATTATTCTTTCACATCATCATCTTATTTTAGCATAATCTAACTCTCAAATATACACCGTTCACTTGGCCCCCCTGTGTTTCCCTTTTCTCCATCCGATATCATCTGAGTTCAGAAGGGAAACACACACATCCTCTTTTCTTTATTCGTCAAAATACCTGCAGTATACCTTCATATACTGCTCTTTGCTTGGGTGCGGCCTCAGGATCGGCTCTTGAACTACCTTGTACCTATTTTCCTCATCACAATTTTTCATCCATTGGTAGTCTTCTTGGCGCTTCTTAATTAGTGTTGAGCGAGCATGCTGAGTCAGCAAGAGCTGTGCTTAGGAAGGGACAGATAGTTTCGGGAGTGTGATCGCAATATATTCGATAGAAAAATGTTTCAATACCCAAAAGTCCTTTTAAGGACTATTGTGTGTGGTGGCAGGCTGGCAGCAATATAATTTAGCCAGCAAATTTATTTTTTCGATACTTTACAATACTTTTTCGATAGGGGGTGTCTGCAGTGATAGGGGGTGTCTGCAGTGATATCTGTGCTGCAATACCTTCTGTGTGTCAGGGCCAGATATTGGGGAAAATATTACTGACAACAAATATATTTTTTCCATAATGTATCCATAATTTTCCTATAAACGGTGTCTGCAGTGAATTGTCACATCTGCGCTGCAATAGCGTGTGTCCGGGCCAGATATTGGGAAAAATATTAGCAAAATCAATTATATTTTTTCCATAATTTATCCACATTTTTCCTATAAACGGTCCCTTTTAACATATAACATTTAATATGAAGAAGGCGAACATTAAGGGACGGGGAAGTGGCCGTGATGCTGATTGTGCACACAGAGGCCGTGGCCCTGGCCGCTATGAAACTGTGCCTGCTCCCAGAGCACAAGAAAAACAATCATCCAAGATACCTAGCTTCATGTCCCAGTTTGCAGGGCGGCGCAGGACACCACTCTTGAAGTCAGCCCAGTGCGAGCAGGTGGTCGGTTGGATTGCAGCAGATAGTGCTTCCAGTCGGTTAAGCACCACCAGTAGCAGTCTCAGTAGCCAGGAGTCTGGTCCACACAATCCTCACCCTGATCCTCTTTTCTACCACCATTTACAGTCTGGCCAAATGCATCGCCATTAATTGATTTGGCCCTATCGCCAAGCACACTTGAAGAGGGACCTGAGATCTTGTGCCCCGATTCCCAACCTCTTGAGCATCCAGAGTCACAAGAACATGATGCTGGTGAACGGCAATTAGTGTTTAATGGGGTGGATGATGATGAGAGACAGTTGCCAATGACTCGACCGCAATTACTGTCTAAAGAGGTTGAGGAAGAAGATGACACACAGTTGTCAATCACTGAGGTTGTGGTTAGGTCAACAAATCAGAAGGATTATCAGAGTGAGGAAGTGGAAGATGAGGTGCTGGACAATGAGGTCACTGACCCAACCTGGGAAGGTGGAAACAAGCCGAGCGAGGAGAGCAGTACAGAGGGGGAGGGATCTGCAGCACTGCAACAGGCTGGAAGAGGCATTGGGGTGACAAAAGGTAGAAGGCGGGCACCACTGAACAGGCCCGCAACTGTTCCACGGAGCAGTCCCTTGCATAAATCTCCCTTGCCAAGGGGTAGGTGTTCCGCAGTATGGCGCTTTTTTGAGGAAAGTGCGGACGACAAAAGAATATTAGTTTGCAACCTGTGCCACACCAAAATGAGCAGGGGCGTAAACACTAGCAACCTCACCACCACATGGCATCAAAGCACCCTAACAGGTTGGCCGAACGCCTGGGTCCACAATCTGTGTCTGCGGGTTACACCACTGCCTTCTCTTCCCCTGTGTTACGTGCTGGCCAATCCCCTGTCGACGGCGCAGGCTCGGATGCCTCCCGCCCTGCACCTGGACCTTTGCAAGCACCATCAGCGACCACATCCACTTCCCTGTCCCAGCGCAATGTCCAAATGTCATTACCTCAGGCATTTGAATGCAAAAGCAAATACTTAGCCACCCAGCCACAGGCCATAGCACTAAATGCGCAACTTTCCAAATTACTGGCCCTGGAAATGTTGCCAATTAAGCTTGTGGACACTGAGGCCTTCTGCAGCCTCATGTCGGTGGCTGTCCCTTGTTACGCAGTCCCCAGCCGCCACTACTTTTCAAGGTGTGCCGTGCCAGCCTTACACCAACATGTGTCCCTTAAAATCACACGTGCCCTGACCAACGCAGTTACTGGGAAGTTCCACTTAACCACGGACACATGGACAAGTGCTTTCGGCCAGGGACGCTACATTTCCCTGACGGCTCACTGGGTAAATGTTGTGGAGGCCTGGAGCGACTTGTACCCTGGGAAGGCATAGGTGCTACTGACGCCAAGGATTGCGGGCCCCAATTCCATCAGGGTTTCCGCCACCACCTACGTTAGTGGGACATATTATGTGTGCTCCAATTCCCTATTTGTAATTATAATACCTTGATGCTATTGGAGGTTCAGGTGCATACAAAATAAGTGTGAGTTTACCAGTGATTTCAATTGTTGTTTTTTGATATCTTCACCACTGACAATTAATACTGGACAATGAATACAGTAGGTCTCGATTTGGGTGGTGGTATCTATCCCTTGTAAGGGACATATAGGGCTATTAGGAGGTTCCTGACATGGGATCGACCCTATCGGGGCGACCATTCCATTTTTGTAGGCAGTGACATCAGTCTATAAGGCAAGTGTGAGGTTTAGTCATTTCTCTTTTCCTCATAATACCCAGCCTACCAGATAAAGACATTTTATTGGCACTTTTTGGGTCAATTTTAAATATTATCAGTAAAGGTTGCTCTGTGACTACATAAAACTAAGATGGGCTGCCTGTTCACTGAAATATCAGATTACATTATACTATAGAAGTCTACTGAGAGTGGTGGTGGGGGTTTAGGAGGAAGTGCAGAGAGAAACAGACAGAGATAGACAGACATGATTCAGCAGCTTATAACGCTATATATCACCCTAGGTACTTTATTCACATCTATACTGCCCAGGACTAGTGTTGAGCGAGCATTGCTATGCTCGGCACATCGTGGAGTTAGAGTCAGTGTATTTAAATCTAATTCAGCCTCTATTTCTATGCAGAGGATCGCTGTACAGTGAGGGAATTCACTCCATATAGCGATGTCCATATATGGAGTCAGTGCTTGGGGACACCTCAGTATATTTAAATCTAATTTAGCCTATATTTCAGAAAAGTTTTTGCCGGGATTCAAACTCACAAACTTTTCCATTAGAGGCAAGGCACTTAACCACTCAGCTATAATGAAAAATTTATATATATGAGACTTCTACTGTACTGTACTTCTACTGAGACTTATACAGTAGAAGTCTCATTTTTATTTTTTTAAGAGACTGGCTAGGCAGCTATATAGTGTAGTGGTTAAAGTTCTGGGCTATGATGCAGAAGCTTGTGATTTCAAGTCCCATTGCAAGCTTTTTCAGAAATAGAGCTTAAATTAGATTTAGATTTTACTAGAAAAAAATAAATAAATATATATATATATATATATATATATATATATATAAAATCATACTTCTGATATATATGAATGCATATGTGGGAAACTACTACTGATATTTTAGCCATAATATATTTACATATATTATAATATATTATATATTCTAAATATATAATAATATGTGTAAATATATTATGGCTAAATATATATATATATTTAAATTAAGTTTAGCCTCTATTTCTGAAAATGATTGTGACAGGATTTGAACTTACTGCTTCTGCATTACAGCACAGAACTTTAGCCACTACACTATATAGCTGCACAGCAAGTCACTAAAATAAAATAAAATATGAGACTTCTACTGTATAAGAATACTTAGTAGTAGTAAGTATTCCTCTACAGTAGAAGTCTCATATTAAATTTTTTTCAGTGAATGGCTATGCAGCTATATAATGTAGTGGTTAAAGTTATTTAAATACACTGGGTTGTCCCCAAGCACTGACTCCATATAACGACATAGCTATATATGGAGTCAGAGCAGGGACTCCTAAGCCGAACTAGAGTCCCGACACCCTCCCCTCTTCAGAGCAGGGGGTGCCTGGTATTCTCACATTGACTTCCATTGTGCTTGGGTGCTCGGTAGAACACCCGAGCATCGCAAAGTGTTCTACTCGAGCACACAAGCACTTTGGTGCTCGCTCAACACTACCCAAGACTTCTCTATAATGTCCTATGTAAGTGAGTGAGTAAAAGACAGCTAGGAAGCAGAGTTTGCTATATCTATATGTATTCTACGGGGAAGAGCTAATCTACACCTATTAGCTCAGAGACAACTGAGAATTAGAGATGCAGCATGCAAAGGATACAACTGCTAAAAGCAAGTACTATAATAGCAAAAATAGTGTTATCATTTATGTATACACACATGGCCACTTATTCTAAAAGGTCTTCTGAAACGACAGGTACTCTTTAACTCTGCAGGCACTTTGAAATTATCAATCATATTCAACACTATAATTGGACACTTCTGTCTTATTTGTAAGCTGTTTTTAGACATGATGTAGATATAAATGGCCTACCTTAACAAAGGCTTGGAATATTGCATAGACAGTAATTGGATATCCTGTTATATGTCCCTACTTAATCACTTGCTTCCTGTCTTCACAAAGTCTATACGTATCATGTCAAATATGCTGAAAAATACACCAAATAATGCCGAAAAGCCAGAGTATGGACTAAAAGTACAATGTAAAAGTCAATCAAGTGTAATTTCTATGATTATAAGGCTCTGATTGAAGTTTAATAGTTTTGAGAACACAAATGAACATTCTGGGAATATACAAATAAGTATTATAATAGCATATAAACAAGGCCAAAAAGGATACAAACTGTTACCATGATTAATAAAGATGCTTCACAGACAAAGAGACAGATAACACAATAAATGTATATGTTAATTGTTTTGCTTAGTTAATGTTCCATTTCTATGGACTCTGATACAATGCTAATATCATCCATATGAAACTGTCCGACTGCTAATATACTGTTTGCTTAAAATAAGCATGTGCGAGGTGTCGTGCCTTTAAGCCTATGTACAGTAGAAAGTGACTTTCCAGAATGTGATAGTATGAAAGCCAGATGAAATGCCCATAGTACTGTAAGGGTCCATTCACACGTCTGTGTGTGTTTTGCGGATCCACGGATCCACAGATCCGCAAAACACGGACATTGGCAATGTGTGTTTCGCATTTTGCGGACCGCACATCGCCGGCACTTAATAGAAAATGCCTAATCTTGTCCGCAATTGCAGACAAGAATAGGACATGTTCTATTTTTTTCGGGAACGGAATTGCGGACCCAGAAGTGCTGCATCGTGCTGCCCCAGAGAAATGAATGGTTCCGCAATTCCGTTCCGCAAAATGCGGAACGAAATTGCGGACGTGTGAATGGACCCTAATCGTGTAGAGAGAATCCACTGCCTTTGGTCATGCCTATGTAAAGAGAGCACACCTGTCACCGCCAGTTCTGTGAGAAGAGCTGGCAGATGTTCTTCTCTACCTCTTGTATGATGTTCTTTGTTTTGGTTTTACTATCTCATCTCCTTTCCTTCTGCCAGGTGTCACTTATTTCGACTAATCGTCTTCCTTTATAATCCTTCCCATACTGCCTCAATTTGCGGTTTATACTACTTCCTGGATGAGGTGTTCACTGCTGGAGGCTGCTTCTGCTGTTTGTTCAGATAAGTCTTTTACTTTATTGTGTTTCCTTGCTGGCTTGATACTAGGTGACCCTGACTCCGTCCGTATTAAGTGCAGGGAGCCGGTGGTCGTGTCCCCTCACTATTATAGGGTTTTCAGGTGTCACACAGGATTAGGTAAGCGGGCATGCAATCGTCTACCATACAGACCCTTGCATGTGCATAGCAGTCAGGGAGAGCTCTTAGGCTCACCTATAAGCTCCTTAGTTTGGGATCTAGCCATTCGCTTGTTTATTTATATGTTCCAGCTATCTGCTAACTTCATCCGTGACAACACCATATAGAAAGAAGCATAGTCAAGCAGCAAATAGCCATCTTTATCATTTCCACCAGAGAGAGATGTAACACCCAAGAGTGGTGTACCACTCCTGCACCCCGCTACTGTCTTTATTGGGCTAACAAAACATCATCTTATGTATTTATGTCCAGGTCCTATACACTGTGCAGTCCTAACCTGGTTCATCAGCAGGTGAGGTGACAGAAAATATGGCAGCGCTGTACTTACCATTCCATTCTAACCCCCTTCTGGAGAGAAGTTGGCTAGTCCACTTCCTGCAGGAAGGGTGGGGACCAGTTAGTTCCAGTTTTAGGTCTTCCCTAGACAGTGGAAGGGTGTGCAGGGGCAAGTCTGTGTTGGACATGCCCACGCCAGCCAGAGCATCCTAAGCTCTGTTGGCCATAGAGGCCAAAGCTAAAAGTCTCAGGAGCCAGGAGGAAAGTTCCCTGGCACAACCTAGAGTCAGACTACAGAGAAGAAGTGCAGCATACAGGAGAAGCTGAGTTATACAGCCAGCCTGTCAGTACAGCAGAGTGAGAAAAGGATAGAACAGAGTTGAGTTTGCCTGCCAGTTTAATGCTAAAAGCCTGCTGGAACCAAGACAAAGCCTGAAAACTGTTTGTAGAAACGTTTATTCAAAGTAAATCTGCCACTGAACTTCATCTCAAGGTCTGGACTCAAGTTGTTCTTTCCAAACCCTCAATTTTTTCCCCTATTTATTGCGTCGAAGCCAAAGGCTGCGGTCCAGCGGTAACCAGGTAGGAGCACCGTGACACATAAAGAAACAGATAGGCAGCACTATACCACTAGACATTCCTACACCTGGGTCACATTATAGGTGAGCCCTGGGGGGAGGCATCCATTGCAGAGACTCCAGGACAGGGTTGCCGACACCCAATATGTTGGGTGTAACGTCAATGGAGAATGTACAGTAAGCATGTTGCCACCAAGCAGAGACCTGTTGCCTCTGTGAGATGGTGTATCTACCATGCCTGTTGTCTCTTGTAAGACAATTGTAACTATTAATCCAGTTGCCTTTTGTTAGACCTTTGTAACCTTGATTCCAGTTGCCTCTTGTAAGGCTGTTTGTAACCATCATACCCATTGTCTCTTGTCAGACTGTTTGTAATAGTAACCACCATGTTTGATGCTCTTGTAAGACCATTGTAACCACTAAGCCAGTTGCATCTTAAAAGACTGTTTGTAACCCCCATGGATGTTTTCTCTGTCTAAGTCTGTTAGTAACCACCACGTGTGTTGCTCTTGTAAGACCATTGTAACCACTAAGCCAGTTGCCTCTTGTAAAACTGTCTGTAACCACCATGACTGTTGCCTCTTGTAAGTCTGTTTGTCACCAACACATCTGTTGCCTCTTGCAAGATTATTGTTACCATTTTAATCCAGTTGCCTCTTGAAACACTGTTAAGGTCCCTTTACACGAGATTGCAGAGCAGCAGAAGAAAGCGGGAAGAAAACGTTCCTTCTTGACAAATGCCTGTTTGTCAGCGGAGGAGAGCTCTGCATTTACATGCAGTGATCTCCTCCACAGTATGGGGAAGATTGAACATTAATGCCATCGATTTTCCCCATACTAGTTCGCTGTTTGCCGGCAGCAGATCGTTTTTACACAGCACAATCTGCTGCTTGCAAATGATCATTTTTGTGTGTGCACAAACGATTGAATTACCTGCTGAACCAACATTTTGCTCATTCATCGGGTAATCAGCGGTAGATTTACACTTCCAAATAATCGCTAACGAGCATTTCTATGGACGCTCGTTTGCGATTATCTTTGTGATTCTCGGCCCATGTAAAGGGCCCTTTAGCAACCATCACATCTGTTTCTCTTGTAAGACCATTGAAATGACTAAGTCCATTACCTCTTGAAAGACTTTAACCACTAAGCCAGTTGCTCTTGTAAAAAACATTGCATTTACTAAGCCAGTTGCCTCTTGTGAATCCTCTACTTACTAATAGATAAATAGGAGAGAGAATGATATGTAATAGATATGAGAGAAATATCATGCAATTATTTATGTAATAATTGGGTAGTATATGTATAAACTGAAACTTAATACCATGGTTCTATAATAAAAAAACAAACAAACAAACAAAAGAACAAACAGCCATAACAAATAACCTTCATGATCGTATGCCACAAACTGATTTCCGAAACACTGCAGCGATGTGAGAAACTGTCGTTCAAGATATAAGCAAAATATGTAAAATATTTATCAACAGCACCCAACCATAGTGAGAGCAAGTAATCAGAGCATGACCTGCAGTTCATATCCTGGATAATATATTCGTCGTTTATTGATTTGTTTTGCCGATAATTGCACTCATAACAAACTGAGCGTCTGGAAAACAATACATCCGTGTCTGATTTTTATGCAGGCTTGCAATCGTCAAGTCAGAAATCTTTGCATAGGCAGAATGTGTTAGCTTAATAGCAATTTGTTATTGGAATGCTGCTATCTTGGACTGTACGGGTGCGTGTACACTGCCATCCATCACACTGACGTTGTTTTATTATACAAAGTTTATTCTTTTATTTTTCGCAGCCACGCTCAGCAAAGCGCTGCTTGTTTATGATATGTATTAGCGGAGAACACGGGCTCTGCTCTTTAAGTATGATTTAACCATACTCCAGAGTTCTCGGCCTCCACATTAATCCTATATCAAACCTTGTGTATTCTATGCCAGGAAAGATGTTCTGCCCAATGTTTGTCACATACTGTATATATTGGTTTGGATAAATGATTTACACAAGTTCTAACCAAGTCACAATAAGGGTCATCACTTGGGAGGTTAAGATGTTGCTCCTAACATTATATATTTCAGCTACTGGCAGTAAGACAATGCATAATCATCAAATATGAACATTAAGTTTTACAATTTTGTAATTTATGGCTCGGTTTATACTCTACATTTTATTAAAGGAACACTTCCATTCGAAAAAATGGCATTTTTTCTAAGTCAATATTCATAGAAAACACATATATATATATATTTTTTCATTTCGTCAGTACTATATCAAAAATGAAATGCACAATATTGGCCTTCTGCAGCAACCAGCACAAAGAGATAAAACTCCTATATAAACAGGCAATCTATACTGCTGCCGTGAGGGGGAAGATGATATCTGCAAGGTAATCCTCCTGATAATAGTCATTGTAGAATTTGGTTGATAGTATGATAGATCGATTGTTCACTTGTTAGGCCTCGATAAAGATATCCACAGAAGAACATTGCACGTATAAGTGTAATGTGTGATGCTCTAATGGAGTCATTACAGGGGGCTCTGTCTGGTCACAGCTATGGTCTGACTGAAAAACGTAAGGAAGACTGATTGCCATACTAAATGTCCAAGCAAAGAGGAAGTTAAAGAGCCCGGACAGGAAGTAGAATACATGGAGTGACTAAAAAATGATATCCAGAAAACAATAGACCCTTTTTTATTTAAAAAAAAATAGCGTATTCACATACAGTATATGATATTAATATGTGATTTAAAATGTTTTGATGGAAGCATCCCTTTAATGGGGAACTTCACTGTAGGTTACAACTTCCCATTCTGTTTCATTAAAGGTTTACATGTGTTATTCAAAATTTTTTTTGCCATTAGCATTAGATAGGAAATCCACTGCATCAGGTGTGTTGCATAGAAATAGTCAGTAAGGTGACACTTTTATTCCATTTAGGTGGGGTTCACATCAGCAATTATTTTTCTATTCTTCTGATCCATCAGATGAACAGAAAAATAAGTGTTAAAAACTGATCCATTATACTCAGTTAGGGCTCATTCAGACGACTATGCCATGTTTTTCAGTCCGCAAATTGCAGATCCACAAAACACGGATGCCGTCCGTGTACATTCCGCAATTTGCGGAACGGAACAGATGACCCATTATAGAAATGTCTATTCTTGTCCGCAAAATGAACAAGAATAGGACATGTTCTATCTTTTTGCGGGGCCACGGAATGGAGCAACAGATGCAGATGTTATCTTTTGTGGCCCCATTGAAATTAATGGGTCCGCACCCGTTCCACAAATATGCGGAACGGATTCAGCCCCATTCATACGGTCATGTGAATGAGGCCTTATTGTCACGAGGGTATCGAGAACCACGCCTGACTCCGTTATACCCGGGGTCAGGAAGTCACAGCGGTTGGCTGCACGCTCTATGTAAGATAGGGCTGTTTCCTTATGATAGCTTTCTGGGTTTTCTTTGCAAACCCTTTTGGCTCACTCAGGGATCCGTAGCTCCTTCTCCTCAGCTGTTCCTTGTCCAGCACTCCCAGACCTCCTTATATTCCTCTCTCACACTTCTCTGGTTGCCAGAGATAGAGCTTCCTGCCTGGACATCTATTCTGACCCTCTGGAGCTGTGTTGCTACGTTCTCTGGTAGTTGGTCCAGAACGCTACCCTCCGGATCCCTGTTGGACCTTTTTGGTCTATTGTGGTCGCCCACCTGGGTGTATGTGTTTGTCTGTTTTGTCTGTCCTCTCCCTGGTGTTTCCCTCTTAGTGATAGTGGTGCGGACTAGCAATCCCACCGGCCCGTTCACTATCTAGGGCTCATATTAGGGAAAGCCAGGGTTTAGGCACGTGATCGCCGCACGGGTGAGGAACCCGTCTAGGGACGTCAGGGCAGTCAGGTGCCAGCCGCAAGGTGAGTTAGGGGTCACCACCTTTCCCTCTCCCTTGGGCAGGGCTTTCCCTGTTTTCCTCCCTGTGCGTGACGTCGGTCATTACACTTATGCACATTTTGCATCCGTTTTTAGCCATTTCTGGCTGAAATCCGTTATTTTAGACAAAAAAAAATACTTTGTGTAGAACTCTATTACATCTAAAATAATGGATCTCAGACGGAAATGGCTAAAGCGGATGGAACATAACTGTGCATAACTGATGCTTAAAATACAGGAACCTTTTTGTTTTTTTTTGTTTTTCCTGTTCTTCTTACAGATAAGAACGGAAAACGAAACAGCAATTTGAACCTGCCTTACACAGATTTCAAACTCCCTCCATCGTGTGTAGTACCTCAGAGTGGCACTACCATTCCTACTGTAGTGTCCCACTAGGTAAATGTGGGCACTACACAAGGGTCAATTGGGCCACGTTGTTCTCCACCTCCTGTGGAACAGGGCCATTTTGTATGTCATTTTAATGTATAATATCATTTTATTCCTGTTAATTATGTGTATTTCCAAGTTACCAGGCCTGTTAGGGTGTAGTTCCACCTCCTAGATGTCAGAAGCAAGAGGACACTTTAGCCAGAGGGAAGCTGAGGTGCAGGCTCTGACATGCAGCTAGACAGCCCAGGCTCCTAGTTTGTACCAGGAGAAGAAGCTGCCTCCTGAGAGAAACCCAGTTGCTATGATATAGCAGAGCCCAGCCAGTATTCCAGCCAGACAAGAGAGCTGAAGGGCAGAAGGATAACGAGAAAGCAAGGATATATACCTGAGGAAGTTTCCCTAACCAAGGATAAAGCCAACAATAGGGCATACGGGCCTTGGGATAAAGACAGACAGGATTTCTGAGGAATAGTGCACAGGATTTCTGAGGAAAAGTGCAGCCTGATCTGTAAGTGGGTTAACCCTCTGAGTATCTTGCAAGAGCATTGTTGCCTGCCATTTTTATTAGCCTTCTTGCGACTGCTGCTGTCATATGGAACTTTACCAAAAGACTGTAAATAGTTAATTGTTTCCAGTAAAAGGAAGTTTTGGTTCACCACAACATCATGTTCCTCAATCATTCCTATTATAAATCGGTGTGCCACCGTTACCGGCACTGGCGTCACGAACTTAAAGGGACCTTGCCACCGGCACATTAAACCTGCAACACCCAGGGCACCTCACCTACCACCGGCCTGGTCCCTATACATTGAGAGTGCCCCAGAGGACTTCTGTGCCAGCCTCTCCATCACTGCTGTATGCCTGCGCAGGGTCTTCCTATAAACTGTCAGTAACCAAGAGCAACCCTCAATTGCCTAGTAACCGTGACCTCACCATCGCCATACCCTGCAGGGCTGCGTACTGCATTACACCCTGCTACTGTCTCTAATAGGCTAACAATAATGTCATCTGTGTACTTGATTCCATGTCCTTTTACACCGTGCATTCATAATAATGCTATGTAACTGTTATGTTCATGTCATGTGCCTTGTTCACCAGCAGGTGGAAGTGTATCTGTCAGAAAGAGGTCTAAGATCTTCAGGGTCCAAAGCAGACCTCCGGGACATACTACGAGCAGGTCACAGGCAAACCGAACAGACATGACAGAAAAGCAGGTAAACAGAAGTGGTAACGATACCACAGGACCAAGAGTGCTGAAGGACCCCAGCAAAACCCAGAGGGGGGAGCCAGTGAGCCCCGTACTTCACAGAGCCCTGGATGGTGGGGATGACTGGGCCAAGGGCTCACTGTTCGCACCTCCAGGAAGGTCCCGGAATGCTTGGCCCCTGCCTGCCAGGAACAGGCTGGTGAAACCTCCAGCGGGACAGACAAACAGAACCAGAGGTACACACAGGGTAGGGATTCCCCCTCCGGCGAAGCCCAGTACCCCCTTCCAGAGGTTACATGAGACAAACATACAGGGCAGAAACAGATAACGGATGCAGTTATGCACTGCTAGGCGCTCAGATGCAGATATGCTCTGCTAGGTGAAAACAGGGAACAAATAGCATAATACTGTATATAAGACAGGGCAATAACAGATCAGAACATGGCATAGCGCATAACATGACAGGAACCGGAGCATAAACACTTGGGAACAGACACTTGATGCAAAATCAGGCAACACCACGCAGGAGGGTAGATGGAAAACCCCCAGGAACAGATCAAGGTGCTACACCTAGCAGCTACAGACAGGACAGACTGACAAAGACTGACCCCCAGAACCACAGCTCACAGGACTATATAGCTGGGTAACGAGGCACCTGGGAAGACACACCCAGGCACAGCAAACAGGAAAGTTAACCCCATCAGCACCGGAGCTCAGACAGCCAAGACCCTGCCAACCAGCATACATGGATACAGAACTGGGTGTTACCCTTGGCAACCAGGAACATAGAACCAGAATACAGGAACAGAAATACAGATACAGTCAAAGGGTTACACATGTACATGGGCAGGTTCACACTAGACACCGCAGCCAGCGCTCAGCCCCTAGCAACCAGCCTACACAGAAACCTGCAGCCAATATGCAAGGGGACGTGCAGCCAGCCTACACGGTAACACACATCACGGTGAACCGCACCGTGACAAGTTCTAGTCTATTTCAGTTTATATTCAATGGTGGAGCTGAAAAGACATGAAAGATAAAGAAGTGAGAGGAAGGGCCCCCTCCTACAGCAGGACTCTCTATAGGGAAGCAGTTCATAGACACCATGACTCCTTACAGATTAAGAGACAGAGTATTGCGAGGGAGTCAACAGCAAAGGCACCCCACTTCAAAGGTACCAGAACAGTCAGCAAGTCCGATAATAAGCCTGAGTTTGGCACAGCAGAGAGATAAAGCAAAATATTCAAATTTGCCAGCCAGTTTACGTAAAACTGCTGGAAGCAAGAGGAAGACCATATATTGTCTGAATGCAAGTTAATTCAAGTAAAGCTGTTGAGCTTTCCCCAAGTCTGGACTTGACTTATTCTCCACCTCCTACAACTCTCCCCTTTATTGCTACACATGTTCCACATGGGGAGATAAACATATCTGATTACAGAATAGATTTATCTAACACTTATAATTAGGGATGAACGAATTGACTTCGGATTAAACATCCAAAGTCGATTTGCATAAAACTTTGTTTCAATACTGTATGGAGCGAGTGCTCCATACAGTATTAGAATGTATTGGCTCTGATGAGCCGAAGTTATTACTTTGCGAAGTCTTGCGAGACTTAATAACTTCAGAAATTGATTTATACTGTAAAAAAACATTTCCCGAACTCGGGTTCGGTTCCAATGTACCACTTGGAACCGAACCCGAGTTCAGGAAATGTTTTTTTACAGTAGAAATTAATTTATGAAGTTATTGTGTGAAGTCTCGCGAGACTTCGCGAAGCAATAACTTCGGCTCATCAGAGCCAATACATTCTAATACTGTATGGAGCTCCTGCTCTGTACAGTATTAGAACGAAGTTTTCGGATGTTTCATACAAAGTCGATTCGCTCATCCCTACTTATAATGAAAATCCTGATCAAGTGATACACTGTTGAGGCATCATTGGACTGGTAGCACAGCACAAAAGGAAAAAACAGGGTGAAATCTTAGAATCAAAAAACTTGTCCTGTTTAACCCCTTGCAAGCTATGCCACAACAGTAGTTTGTTCTAGCAGACTATCATACAATTAAAGTTCAGTATTGGTGCCAGACATCATCTGCAGTTTTTGGCTTTATTATATAGCCAACAATTCACAGTAAAGCCAATATCACCCTTACCTTATATAGATAGGGGAGTCTTTCCAAATCATGTACAATCAACTGAATTTACCACAGGTCACTCCAACAGAAATAGGAGGACCCCAGAGCTAAATCTCAATTGTCATAGCAAAGGGTCTGAATACTTATGTCCAAGTGAAATTTTAATTCTTCCTTTTTTAATAAAAGTAAAAATTTGTACAAATTCTGAAATTCTCTTTTCACTTTCTCATTATGTTTTAACACAAGGTTGCAACATAACAAAATGTGAACTATGCTTTGAGCTGTAGTGTTGCAACAGCGGAAGAACCACAGGACTTGGCAAGTGATAAATATTCAAGAGACTATTATTTGACCTCTTCTCAAGGTAAAATCTTTAGACCTACACAGCTGACTTTCAGCTTTTCTGTTGAACCCCACAATAGCCATAATTGCATTGTAAAATGTCATCAATGTGCTGTATATGGTGTATCTTGTTGAACAAGAATGCGAAAAACCGCTAGATGGTCACTCAGACGAAGGAAATCCATATTTGCGGAAAGCTTAGCCCTGAAGATATTTTAACAACATTTTCTTATATGTTTTAATTAGGAGAGAACTAAATTAACAGTTCAGATATAATTATCTGGGAACATTATCTGACAGCAAATCAAGGTGCAAGCTATGTCAAAGAATGATAAATTGTCCCAGATGGTGGCTTTGCAGGTTCAGGAACCACTGCTCGTACGCCTGAGGGCTGCATGATAATAAATGACTACACTATAAGCACTAGCCTAACATATAGACCCGTCATTATGGCATGTAGGAATGATTGAAAACTGCAGTTTTAACAAAGTAACCTAGGTTTATTAAATAATGCAGCAATAATCAAAAATGTGAACTAGAAGCAACAATTGTCTCAAGATTTGTTTTACTTGATTTACATCACAACTGTAACTAAGACATAGCTTTACATTGCAAATCAGGGCATTACAAGCCTTAGTCTAGGGTTACTTTGGTTGGGTGATATCCCAATCTGTGTAATACCACAGTAGTGCAACACATTGCAACATAGTGAAAGTGTTTGTGGTCATGTTGCAACCTGTAATTTGTTGTAACCATGACTTGCAAGTCAACAGAAATCCAGCAGATTTAGATGTCATGGTTTTGGCAACTTGCAGGTCATAATGCGACAACATTAAAGGGGTTATCCGAGACTTTATCTAATGACCTATCGTCAGGATAGGTCATCAGTATCTGAACTGTGGGGGTCCAACATCACGACCCCCGCAGCCTTTTCTCAACCCTTTATAGTCAGTGACCACACGTTCATTGGTCACGTGGCCTAAGAGCAGCTCCACCCCATAGAAGTGAATGGGGCTGGGGGCAATAGCAAGCACAGCCACTATAGAATATATGGTGCTGTGCTTAATGAGCTGTAAAAAGCACGTTGCGCACACAGATTCGCCAGTGCCTTCTCAAAGAGCTGATTGGCGGGGGCCCGACACCCGATCAGATACTAATGACTTATCCTGTGAATAGGTCATCAGCTATAAAGTCCTGGAAAACCCTTTTAACTTTCATTTCATTACCATCATTGCCCACATAAGATGTCACAATGTTGTCCAAGTCTGACCCAAGCCAGCCACTTCAGTCAAAGTCCACCTCAATCATGGTGGGTGTTCCATATTAGGCTTTGTTTGTTAATATTACATGTGGGATGCTTATTAATTACATTTATTTACATTTTCTAGCCACTCAGCTGAACCTAGTAAAGTAAAAAATTATGTAGCACAAAAATAAAGACACTGTGGTAACATCTTTCCATTAACCCCAAAATTCACCATGAGAATCCATCCAAAGGACTTATATATTGACCCACATAGGTTTACAAAAATTCAAAAACAGAAGTGCAGAATGGATGAATCAGTCATGCCAGAAGAGGGTCCATGTTCTAAAACCCCAAATTAAGCGACTATGCTTCTCTTGCAGTGCAAATAGCTTTGGTCTCTGTTTCACATTGAATAGCTCAACAAAATCTTTACCAACTGGAGCTGAGCAAAGCAAATGGAAGCCAAGGGGATGCAATGCACCCCCACTGGTCAGCTGTTTGGGAGTAGTTCTAGTACTAGAAGTCAGTGCCATAATTACACTGCTCTGTCCATTGAGTAGTAGATGAAACTGATTGCTTCAGTACTTTTCCCATTCAAGTGAATGGAAGTAGCTCTGCAATAATCAGCTTTGTCCACTGCACATTGGACAGAGTAATGTAATTCCAGTGCCAGAGCTGCTCCTGGACAGCTGATTAGTGGCATTGCAGGTTGTTGGACCCCCACCAATCTGATATTGAGTGGTCTACCAAGATGACACATCTTGAAGGCATCCCTGTAGCTTTTGGGGACCCACAGAAAGGAGGAAGTGGAGGAGAAAGATGAGGAGATCAATCATCTCAGTGGGGGTGAAGCCAGAAAGAACTGGGTCCTGGTGAGCATGGCAAGCTGTATGCTTCCTTGCTAATGTACTGATAGGCGTAGCATTACCATCAAACAATCCTATGATTACTGGATAGTCTTGCTTTTAGACCCTCGCTTTTAAAGCATAAAGGGGGAATATTTTCCTGTTGCAGAAAGAGGCCAAATTGCTTCATTACCAGGATACACTGTATGCAGCCTGCTACATATTTCAGCGTGCAGTTGTTTATCTCCCATTTGTCTAAGCAGCAGGACCCTCTTCTCACAAGCAGCAGAAGCCTCAGCAGCAGCCAGTTTAGTATATATCGCTTGAACAACCAGGTTCAGTCCTTCTTGGACTGTGGCCTTTCTGTGGCATATAGCATGACATCATTTGCTATTGATGTCATTGCATTAAAGAGCTTACGTGTGTGTGTGTGGGGGAGGGGGGGTGTGACACAGTGAAAGGTCTGTTAGTAGATGGGAGGTATTTTCCTCCCAGCCTATGCTGCAAAGACTCATTGTAGCAAGGTGAGGTCAAGCACCGGGCCGGATTTCACTTGCCGGTCTGGGTTTTACGGACACCCAACTCTCGTTAACCCCTTAAGGACACAGCCTTTTTACACCTTAGGACCAGGCCATTTTTTGAAAATCTGACCAGAGTCCCTTTAAGTGCTGATAACTTTAAAACGCTTTGACTTATCCAGGCCGTTCTGAGATTGTTTTTTCGTCACATATTGTACTTCATGACACTGGTAAAATGAAGTAAAAAAAATTATTTTTTTTGCACCAAAAAATACCTAATTTAACAAAAAATTTGGAAAAATTTGAAAATTTCAAAGTTTCAGTTTCTCTACTTCTGTAATACATAGTAATACCCCAAAAAATTGTGATGACTTTACATTCCCCATATGTCTACTTCTTGTTAGAATTGATTTGGGAATGATATTTTATTTTTTGGGGATGTTATAAGGCTTAGAAGTTTAGAAGCAAATCTTGAAATTTTTCAGAAATTTACAAAAACTCAATTTTTAGGGACCAGTTCAGGTCTCAAGTCACTTTGCGAGGCTTACATTATAGAAACCACTCAAAAATGACCCCATCTAAGAAACTACACCCCTCAAGGTATTCAAAACTGATTTTGCATACGTTGTTAACCCTTTAGGTGTTGCACAAGAGTTATTGGCAAATGGGGAGGAAATTTGAGAATTTCATTTTTTTGTCTAATTTTTCATTTTAACCCATTTTTTCCACTAACAAATCAAGGGTTAACAGCCAAACAAGACTGTATCTTTATTGCCCTGACTCTGCCGTTTACAGAAACACCCAATATGTGGCCGTAAACTACTGTACGGCCACACAGCGGGGCGTAGAGTGAAAGGTGCGCCGTATGGTTTTTGGACGGCTGATTTTTATGGACTGGTTTATTTACACCATGTCCCATTTGAAGCCCCCTGATGCACCCCTAGAGGAGAAACTCCCTAAAAGTGACCCCATCTAAGAAACTACACCCCTCAAGCTATTCAAAACTGATTTTACATACATCGTTAACCCTTTAGGTGTTGCACAGGAGTTATTGGCAAATGGCGATGAAATTTGAGAATTTCATTTTTTTGCCTAATTTTCCATTTTAACCCATTTTTTCCACTAACAAAGCAAGGGTTAACAGCCAAACAAGACTGTATCTTTATTGCCCTGACTCTGCTGTTTACAGAAACACCCCATATGTGGCCGTAAACTACTGTACGGGCACACAGCGGGGCGTAGAGTGAAAGGTGCGCCGTTTGGTTTTTGGAGGGCTGATTTTGCTGGACTGTTTTTTTGGCACCATGTCCCATTTGAAGCCCCCCTGATGCACCCCTGGAGTAGAAACTCCATAAAAGTGACCCCATCTAAGAAACTAAACCCCTCAAGGTATTCAAAACTGATTTTACAAACTTTGTTAACCCTTTAGGTGTTGCACAAGATTTAATGGAAAATAGAGATACAATTTCAAAATTTCACTTTTTTGGCAGATTTTCCATTTTAATATTTTTTTTCCAGTTACAAAGCAAGGGTTAACAGCCAAACAAAACTCATTATTTATGGCCCTGATTCTGTAGTTTACAGAAACACCCCATATGTGGTCGTAAACTGCTGTACGGGCACACGGCAGGGCGCAGAAGGAAAGGAACGCCATACGGTTTTTGGAAGGCAGATTTTGCTGGACAGTTTTTTTTTACACCATGTCCCATTTGAAGCCCCCCTGATGCACCCCTAGAGTAGAAACTCCAAAAAAGTGACCCCATTTTAGAAACTACGGGATAGGGTGGCAGTTTTGTTGGTACTAGTTTAGGGTACATATGATTTTTGGTTGCTCTATATTACACTTTTTGTGCGGCAAGGTAACAAGAAATAGATTTTTTGGCACGTTTTTATTTTTTGTTATTGACAACATTCATCTGACAGGTTAGATCATGTGATAATTTTATAGAGCAGGTTGTCACGGACGCGGCGATACCTAATATGTATACTATTTTTTTTATTTATGTAAGTTTTACACAATGATTTCATTTTTAAAACAAAAAAAATGTTTTAGTGTCTCCATAGTCTAAGAGCCATAGTTTTTTCAGTTTTTGGGCGATTATCTTAAGTAGTGTCTCATTTTTTGCGGGATGAAATGACGGTTTGATTGGCATCTATTTTGGGGTGCATATGACTTTTTGATTGCTTGCTATTACACTTTTTGTGACGTAAGATGACAAAAAATGGCTTTTTTTACACCGTTTTTATTTTAATTTTTTTACGGTGGTCATCTGAGGGGTTAGATCATGTGATATTTTTATAGAGCCGGTCGATACGGACGCGGCGATACCTAATATGTATACTTTTTTTTTATTTATGTACCGTATTTATCGGCGTATAACACGCACTTTTTCCCCCTGAAAATAGGGGGCAAATCATGTATGCGTGTTATACGCCGATATTCACTGCGCTGTATGAGCCGGGAGAGAGGAGGGGCTGGAGTCCGTAACTAGGGGCGGGGCCCGGTGCAGTCACTGTACTCTTACACCGGGCCCCGCCGCTCACCGAAGTATTTATAAACTTGAATCCTTATCCTGTTATTAGGCTGCCCTCTCCCATGTTCCCATGTTCCCCTGTATCCCCACAGCACTTACTTAAGCTTCAATAGCAGGCAGAGCGGACGGCAGCAGTAACGTCACTCACTGACGTCGAGCGCCTGCTCCGCCCCCTTTATGAATGAAGCAGGCGGAGCAGACGCGCGACGTCAGTGAGTGACGTTACTGGTGCCGTCCGCCCTGCCTGCTATGGTAGCGTGTGAATCGTAAGTGCTGTGGGGATACAGGGGGGACATGGGAACATGGGAGAGGGCAGCCTAATAACAGGATAAGGATTCACGTTTATAAATACTTCGGTGAGCGGCGGGGCCCGGTGTATTGGGGGACACTGTTATGAGGGGGATCTGTGGATGACATATAGCAGTGTCATCCACAGATCCCCCCCATAACAGTTCCATCCACAGATCCCCCCACCCCATAGCAGTACAATTTGAAATGGACACTGTTATGAGGGGGATCTGTGGATGACATATAGCAGTGTCATCCACAGATCCCCCCCATAACAGTTCCATCCACAGATCCCCCCACCCCATAGCAGTACAATTTGAAATTTATTTTTTTTCCCTGAAATTTCCCTTAAAATGAAGGGTGCGTGTTATACGCCAGTGCGTGTTATACGCCGATAAATACGGTAAGTTTTACACAATGATTTCATTTTTGAAACAAAAAAAATCATGTTTTAGTGTTTCCATAGTCTAAGAGCCATAGTTTTTTCAGTTTTTGGGCGATTATCTTGGGTAGGGTATGATTTTTGCGGGATGAGATGACGGTTTGATTGGTACTATTTTGGCGTACATGCGACTTTTTTGATCACTTTTATTACCTTTTTTGGGAAGTAAGGTGGGCAAAATTTCAATTTCATCCTAGTTTTTTATTTTTTATTTTTATGGCGTTCACCGTTCGGGTAAAGTAACATAACCGTTTTATAGATCAGGTCGTTATGGACGCGGCGATACCAAACATGTGTAGGGAATTTTATTTTTTTCATTTTTAATCAGTGATAAATGTGTTTTTTGATTTTTACATTTTTTTCACTTTTTTTAACTTTTTTTTTGACCCAGACCCACTTGGTTCTTGAAAATCCAGTGGGTCTGATGTCTGTATAATACAGTACAGTACAATATATATTGTTCTGTACTGTATTTTACTTACACTGAACAGATCTATGCTTTTAGCACAGATCTGTTCAGCACCATGGACAGCAGGACGCCTGAGAGGCGTCCTGTTGCCATGGGAACCTTCCCCGTCTGCTCAGAACTGCGCAGACGGGGAAGGGTAAGCACAGGGCTGAGGGGGGCTCTCTGGGGGCTCTCTCCCTCTCCCATCGGGGGGCTGAAAAGGCACAGCAGCCCCCCGATGGGAGAGGGAGGGAGCTCCCTGCGCTGTTAACCTTTTCCATACAGCGGTCCGTACGGACCGCTGTATGGAAAGGGTTAACGGCTGACATCGCATCGCAGATGTCAGCCGTTTATACCAGGGTGCCAGCAATGTGCTGGCACCCTGGTATCCCCACTAGAAACCAACGATTATACAAGGGGAGGCGGGCGGGGGATCGCGATCCCGCCTGCCGCACCGCCCGCCTCCCGCACCGCCCACACTGCCCGCAACCCTCCCCCTGCACCTCCCACCGGGCTAAAATCACTCGGGGGGTGCAGGGGGAGGGATACAGATCTATTTTAGGAATACTAAAGTTTCTGATCCCCGCGGTCAGGGACCGCAGGGATCAGAAACTGCAGAAATCGCAGCAAACCGCAGGTCTGAATTGACCTGCGGTTTGCCGCGATCGCCGACATGGGGGGGTCACGGGACCCCCCCGCGCATTTAGCCTAGGTGCCTGCTCGATGATTTGAGCAGGCACCGGGTTCCGATCACTGCCGGCCGGGCGGCAGTGATCGGAACAACACATGACGTACCGGTACGTCATGTGTCCTTAAGTACCAGGACTAGTGTTGAGCGAACAGTTCGAGCATAGTTCGGGTCCGTACCGAATTTTGGGGTGTTTGTGACACGGACCCGAACCCGAACTTTTTCGTAAAAGTTCGGGTTCGGGTTCGTCGTTCGGCATGTATTTTGGCGCATTTTGAAAGGCTGCAAAGCAGCCAATCAACATGCATCATACTACTTGCCCTAAGATGCCATCGCAGCCATGCCTACTATTGGCAAGGCTGTGATTGGCCAAGTGCAGCATGTGACTCAGCCTCTTTATAAGCTTGTGCGCACGTCGGGACGTGCTCACTCCCGATGTGAATAGAACAGGGATAGACGCAGCTGATGCTAGGGCGAGAATAGGCAGGGATAATTGAATAACTGGAAGCAAATTTCTCTCCTCCACCTGTGATTCATCTGAACAACTGCAGCTGAGCTGCTTTTTTGATAGGGATTGGCTATTTTTAGAGTGGCCAGAGTGATTTTTCCATCCACATGTACCTGGGCTGACCGCCGGCCGCCATTTTGCGACTTGTAGTGCTGCAGCAGAAGCTGCCACAGTGTGCATTCCAAAGCTCCAAACAAGTCAGACATCTACACCTGGGATTCAGACCAATAGCGATTTAGCAGCACAGTCCAAGGCTATTTTTTTTAAAGGTTGTGCAGACCATTTTGTGGCACATGTTACTGGGCTGATAGGCGGCGGCCATCTTGGGACTAGTGCTGCAGCACAATCTCTCCCAACGTCCATTAATCACTTGTAATAGTGGTCTGTGCCATAGAAATCCTACATCAGGGACTTGGGTGTGCTTGTGTCACCCCTACTAATACCAGTCCACCTGTAATCCATACAGTGAAAAGCCATAAAGTATTCCAGTGAGGGAATTTTTTTTTTATTTAAAAAAGGCCAAGTTAGTTTATCTGGCGTTCAATATACTAGATACAGTTAGGCCTGCGTTTCATACATCTGGAATTAGCAAACTAATGTGCTGGGGTTGGGAAAACATATATGTACCCATACTAGAATCTGTCAAAGAAAGCGGTACTCACATATAACAGTCATTCCATCTGTAATCCATACAGTCAAAAGACTGAAAGTATTCCAGTGTGGGGATTTTTTTTATTTAAAAAAGGCCAAGTTAGTTTATCTGGCGTTCAATATACTAGATACAGTTAGGCCTGCGTTTCATACATCTGGAATTAGCAAACTAATGTGCTGGGGTTGGGAAAACATATATGTACCCATACTAGAATCTGTCAAAGAAAGCGGTACTCACATATAACAGTCATTCCATCTGTAATCCATACAGTCAAAAGACTGAAAGTATTCCAGTGAGGGAATTTTTTTTATTTAAAAAAGGCCAAGTTAGTTTATCTGGCGTTCAATATACTAGATACAGTTAGGCCTGCGTTTCATACATCTGGAATTAGCAAACTAATGTGCTGGGGTTGGGAAAACATATATGTACCCATACTAGAATCTGTCAAAGAAAGCGGTACTCACATATAACAGTCATTCCATCTGTAATCCATACAGTCAAAAGACTGAAAGTATTCCAGTGAGGGAATTTTTTTTATTTAAAAAAGGCCAAGTTAGTTTATCTGGCGTTCAATATACTAGATACAGTTAGGCCTGCGTTTCATACATCTGGAATTAGCAAACTAATGTGCTGGGGTTGGGAAAACATATATGTACCCATACTAGAATCTGTCAAAGAAAGCGGTACTCACATATAACAGTCATTCCATCTGTAATCCATACAGTCAAAAGACTGAAAGTATTCCAGTGAGGGAATTTTTTTTTTATTTAAAAAAGGCCAAGTTAGTTTATCTGGCGTTCAATATACTAGATACAGTTAGGCCTGCGTTTCATACATCTGGAATTAGCAAACTAATGTGCTGGGGTTGGGAAAACATATATGTACCCATACTAGAATCTGTCAAAGAAAGCGGTACTCACATATAACAGTCATTCCATCTGTAATCCATACAGTCAAAAGACTGAAAGTATTCCAGTGAGGGAATTTTTTTTTTATTTAAAAAAGGCCAAGTTAGTTTATCTGGCGTTCAATATACTAGATACAGTTAGGCCTGCGTTTCATACATCTGGAATTAGCAAACTAATGTGCTGGGGTTGGGAAAACATATATGTACCCATACTAGAATCTGTCAAAGAAAGCGGTACTCACATATAACAGTCATTCCATCTGTAATCCATACAGTCAAAAGACTGAAAGTATTCCAGTGAGGGAATTTTTTTTATTTAAAAAAGGCCAAGTTAGTTTATCTGGCGTTCAATATACTAGATACAGTTAGGCCTGCGTTTCATACATCTGGAATTAGCAAACTAATGTGCTGGGGTTGGGAAAACATATATGTACCCATACTAGAATCTGTCAAAGAAAGCGGTACTCACATATAACAGTCATTCCATCTGTAATCCATACAGTCAAAAGACTGAAAGTATTCCAGTGAGGGAATTTTTTTTTTATTTAAAAAAGGCCAAGTTAGTTTATCTGGCGTTCAATATACTAGATACAGTTAGGCCTGCGTTTCATACATCTGGAATTAGCAAACTAATGTGCTGGGGTTGGGAAAACATATATGTACCCATACTAGAATCTGTCAAAGAAAGCGGTACTCACATATAACAGTCATTCCATCTGTAATCCATACAGTCAAAAGACTGAAAGTATTCCAGTGAGGGAATTTTTTTTATTTAAAAAAGGCCAAGTTAGTTTATCTGGCGTTCAATATACTAGATACAGTTAGGCCTGCGTTTCATACATCTGGAATTAGCAAACTAATGTGCTGGGGTTGGGAAAACATATATGTACCCATACTAGAATCTGTCAAAGAAAGCGGTACTCACATATAACAGTCATTCCATCTGTAATCCATACAGTCAAAAGACTGAAAGTATTCCAGTGAGGGAATTTTTTTTTTATTTAAAAAAGGCCAAGTTAGTTTATCTGGCGTTCAATATACTAGATACAGTTAGGCCTGCGTTTCATACATCTGGAATTAGCAAACTAATGTGCTGGGGTTGGGAAAACATATATGTACCCATACTAGAATCTGTCAAAGAAAGCGGTACTCAAATATAACAGTCATTCCATCTGTAATCCATACAGTCAAAAGACTGAAAGTATTCCAGTGAGGGAATTTTTTTTATTTAAAAAAGGCCAAGTTAGTTTATCTGGCGTTCAATATACTAGATACAGTTAGGCCTGCGTTTCATACATCTGGAATTAGCAAACTAATGTGCTGGGGTTGGGAAAACATATATGTACCCATACTAGAATCTGTCAAAGAAAGCGGTACTCACATATAACAGTCATTCCATCTGTAATCCATACAGTCAAAAGACTGAAAGTATTCCAGTGAGGGAATTTTTTTTTTATTTAAAAAAGGCCAAGTTAGTTTATCTGGCGTTCAATATACTAGATACAGTTAGGCCTGCGTTTCATACATCTGGAATTAGCAAACTAATGTGCTGGGGTTGGGAAAACATATATGTACCCATACTAGAATCTGTCAAAGAAAGCGGTACTCACATATAACAGTCATTCCATCTGTAATCCATACAGTCAAAAGACTGAAAGTATTCCAGTGAGGGAATTTTTTTTATTTAAAAAAGGCCAAGTTAGTTTATCTGGCGTTCAATATACTAGATACAGTTAGGCCTGCGTTTCATACATCTGGAATTAGCAAACTAATGTGCTGGGGTTGGGAAAACATATATGTACCCATACTAGAATCTGTCAAAGAAAGCGGTACTCACATATAACAGTCATTCCATCTGTAATCCATACAGTCAAAAGACTGAAAGTATTCCAGTGAGGGAATTTTTTTTTTATTTAAAAAAGGCCAAGTTAGTTTATCTGGCGTTCAATATACTAGATACAGTTAGGCCTGCGTTTCATACATCTGGAATTAGCAAACTAATGTGCTGGGGTTGGGAAAACATATATGTACCCATACTAGAATCTGTCAAAGAAAGCGGTACTCACATATAACAGTCATTCCATCTGTAATCCATACAGTCAAAAGACTGAAAGTATTCCAGTGAGGGAATTTTTTTTTTATTTAAAAAAGGCCAAGTTAGTTTATCTGGCGTTCAATATACTAGATACAGTTAGGCCTGCGTTTCATACATCTGGAATTAGCAAACTAATGTGCTGGGGTTGGGAAAACATATATGTACCCATACTAGAATCTGTCAAAGAAAGCGGTACTCACATATAACAGTCATTCCATCTGTAATCCATACAGTCAAAAGACTGAAAGTATTCCAGTGAGGGAATTTTTTTTATTTAAAAAAGGCCAAGTTAGTTTATCTGGCGTTCAATATACTAGATACAGTTAGGCCTGCGTTTCATACATCTGGAATTAGCAAACTAATGTGCTGGGGTTGGGAAAACATATATGTACCCATACTAGAATCTGTCAAAGAAAGCGGTACTCACATATAACAGTCATTCCATCTGTAATCCATACAGTCAAAAGACTGAAAGTATTCCAGTGAGGGAATTTTTTTTTTATTTAAAAAAGGCCAAGTTAGTTTATCTGGCGTTCAATATACTAGATACAGTTAGGCCTGCGTTTCATACATCTGGAATTAGCAAACTAATGTGCTGGGGTTGGGAAAACATATATGTACCCATACTAGAATCTGTCAAAGAAAGCGGTACTCACATATAACAGTCATTCCATCTGTAATCCATACAGTCAAAAGACTGAAAGTATTCCAGTGAGGGGAATTTTTTTTTATTTAAAAAAGGCCAAGTTAGTTTATCTGGCGTTCAATATACTAGATACAGTTAGGCCTGCGTTTCATACATCTGGAATTAGCAAACTAATGTGCTGGGGTTGGGAAAACATATATGTACCCATACTAGAATCTGTCAAAGAAAGCGGTACTCACATATAACAGTCATTCCATCTGTAATCCATACAGTCAAAAGACTGAAAGTATTCCAGTGAGGGAATTTTTTTTATTTAAAAAAGGCCAAGTTAGTTTATCTGGCGTTCAATATACTAGATACAGTTAGGCCTGCGTTTCATACATCTGGAATTAGCAAACTAATGTGCTGGGGTTGGGAAAACATATATGTACCCATACTAGAATCTGTCAAAGAAAGCGGTACTCACATATAACAGTCATTCCATCTGTAATCCATACAGTCAAAAGACTGAAAGTATTCCAGTGAGGGAATTTTTTATTTATTTAAAAAAGGCCAAGTTAGTTTATCTGGCGTTCAATATACTAGATACAGTTAGGCCTGCGTTTCATACATCTGGAATTAGCAAACTAATGTGCTGGGGTTGGGAAAACATATATGTACCCATACTAGAATCTGTCAAAGAAAGCGGTACTCACATATAACAGTCATTCCATCTGTAATCCATACAGTCAAAAGACTGAAAGTATTCCAGTGAGGGAATTTTTTTTATTTAAAAAAGGCCAAGTTAGTTTATCTGGCGTTCAATATACTAGATACAGTTAGGCCTGCGTTTCATACATCTGGAATTAGCAAACTAATGTGCTGGGGTTGGGAAAACATATATGTACCCATACTAGAATCTGTCAAAGAAAGCGGTACTCACATATAACAGTCATTCCATCTGTAATCCATACAGTCAAAAGACTGAAAGTATTCCAGTGAGGGAATTTTTTTTTTATTTAAAAAAGGCCAAGTTAGTTTATCTGGCGTTCAATATACTAGATACAGTTAGGCCTGCATTTCATACATCTGGAATTAGCAAACTAATGTGCTGGGGTTGGGAAAACATATATGTACCCATACTAGAATCTGTCAAAGAAAGCGGTACTCACATATAACAGTCATTCCATCTGTAATCCATACAGTCAAAAGACTGAAAGTATTCCAGTGAGGGAATTTTTTTTATTTAAAAAAGGCCAAGTTAGTTTATCTGGCGTTCAATATACTAGATACAGTTAGGCCTGCGTTTCATACATCTGGAATTAGCAAACTAATGTGCTGGGGTTGGGAAAACATATATGTACCCATACTAGAATCTGTCAAAGAAAGCGGTACTCACATATAACAGTCATTCCATCTGTAATCCATACAGTCAAAAGACTGAAAGTATTCCAGTGAGGGGATTTTTTTTTTATTTAAAAAAGGCCAAGTTAGTTTATCTGGCGTTCAATATACTAGATACAGTTAGGCCTGCGTTTCATACATCTGGAATTAGCAAACTAATGTGCTGGGGTTGGGAAAACATATATGTACCTATACTAGAATCTGTCAAAGAAAGCGGTACTCACATATAACAGTCATTCCATCTGTAATCCATACAGTCAAAAGACTGAAAGTATTCCAGTGAGGGAATTTTTTTTATTTAAAAAAGGCCAAGTTAGTTTATCTGGCGTTCAATATACTAGATACAGTTAGGCCTGCGTTTCATACATCTGGAATTAGCAAACTAATGTGCTGGGGTTGGGAAAACATACACTGCTCAAAAAAATAAATGGAACACAAAAATAACACATCCTAGATCTGAGTTAATTAAATATTCTTCTTAAATACTTTGTTCTTTACATAGTTGAATGTGCTGACAACAAAATCACACAAAAATAAAAAAATGGAAATCTAATTTTTCAACCCATGGAGGTCTGGATTTGGAGTCACCCTCAAAATTAAAGTGGAAAAACACACTACAGGCTGATCCAACTTTGATGTAATGTCCTTAAAACAAGTCAAAATGAGGCTCAGTAGTGTGTGTGGCCTCCATATGCCTGTATGACCTCCCTACAACGCCTGTGCATGCTCCTGATGAGGTGGCGGACGGTCTCCTGAGGGATCTCCTCCCAGACCTGGACTAAAGCATCTGCCAACTCCTGGACAGTCTGTGGTGCAACGTGACGTTGGTGGATAGAGCGAGACATGATGTCCCAAATGTGCTCAATTGGATTCAGGTCTGGGGAACGGGCGGGCCAGTCCATAGCATCAATGCCTTCGTCTTGCAGGAACTGCTGACACACTCCAGCCACATGAGGTCTAGCATTGTCTTGCATTAAGAGGAACCCAGGGCCAACCGCACCAGCATATGGTCTCACAAGGGGTCTGAGGATCTCATCTCGGTACCTAATGGCAGTCAGGCTACCTCCAGCGAGCACATGGAGGGCTGTGCGGCCCTCCAAAGAAATGCCACCCCACACCATTACTGACCCAATGCCAAACCGGTCATGCTGGAGGATGTTGCAGGCATCAGAACGTTCTCCACGGCGTCTCCAGACTCTGTCACGTCTGTCACATGTGCTCAGTGTAAACCTGCTTTCATCTGTGAAGAGCACAGGGCGCCAGTGGTGAATTTGCCAATCTTGGTGTTCTCTGGCAAATGCCAAACGTCCTGCACGGTGTTGGGCTGTAAGCACAACCCCCACCTGTGGACGTCGGGCCCTCATATCACCCTCATGGAGTCTGTTTCTGACCGTTTGAGCAGACACATGCACATTTGTGGCCTAGTGGAGGTCATTTTGCAGGACTCTGGCAGTGCTCCTCCTGTTCCTCCTTGCACAAAGGCGGAGGTAGCGGTCCTGCTGCTGGGTTGTTGCCCTCCTACGGCCTCCTCCACGTCTCCTGATGTACTGGCCTGTCTCCTGGTAGCGCCTCCATGCTCTGGACACTACGCTGACAGACACAGCAAACCTTCTTGCCACAGCTCGCATTGATGTGCCATCCTGGATAAGCTGCACTACCTGAGCCACTTGTGTGGGTTGTAGACTCCGTCTCATGCTACCACTAGAGTGAAAGCACCGCCAGCATTCAAAAGTGACCAAAACATCAGCCAGGAAGCATAGGAACTGAGAAGTGGTCTGTGGTCACCACCTGCAGAACCACTCCTTTATTGGGGGTGTCTTGCTAATTGCCTATAATTTCCACCTGTTGTCTATCCCATTTGCACAACAGCATGTGAAATTGATTGTCACTCAGTGTTGCTTCCTAAGTAGACAGTTTGATTTCACAGAAGTGTGATTGACTTGGAGTTACATTGTGTTGTTTAAGTGTTCCCTTTATTTTTTTGAGCAGTGTATATGTACCCATACTAGAATCTGTCAAAGAAAGCGGTACTCACATATAACAGTCATTCCATCTGTAATCCATACAGTCAAAAGACTGAAAGTATTCCAGTGAGGGAATTTTTTTTTTATTTAAAAAAGGCCAAGTTAGTTTATCTGGCGTTCAATATACTAGATACAGTTAGGCCTGCGTTTCATACATCTGGAATTAGCAAACTAATGTGCTGGGGTTGGGAAAACATATATGTACCCATACTAGAATCTGTCAAAGAAAGCGGTACTCACATATAACAGTCATTCCATCTGTAATCCATACAGTCAAAAGACTGAAAGTATTCCAGTGAGGGGATTTTGCTTATAAAAAATAATATATTTCATTGTGGTGCGAGTTGAATCGCAACAATGAAGAAAAATACTATTAAGGGACGAGGACGCGGTCGTGGTGGTGTCCGTGGAGCCTCTGTTGCTGGTAGAGGACGTGGCCGTTCGGCCCCAGGCGCACACAGTAGGGAACGAACTCCCTCAACTAGCCGGCAGAATGTACCGCAATATCTCGTGGGGCCCAATGCCGCTCTTAGGATGGTAAGGCCTGAGCAGGTACAGGCATTAATCGATTGCGTGGCCGACAGTGCTTCCAGCACGTTCACCACATGGTCTTCCACCCAGTCTTCTGCGGAAAGCGCACAGGTGGCACCTGAAAACCAAGCCCATCAGTCTGTCACATCACCCCCAAGCATATCAGGGAAACGGTCTGAGCCACAAGTTATGCAGCAGTCTCTTCTTCTGTTTGAAGACTCTGCTTCCAGGGTTTCCCAGGGGCGTCCACCTAGCCCTTCCCCAGTGGAGGAAGACATACCATGCACTGACGCACAACCACTTATGTCTCCAGATGAAGAGGACATGGGAATACCACCACAGCAGAGTCACCGACTCTCTGATGATGACGAAACACAGGTGCCCACTGCCGCGTCTTTTTGCAGTGTGCAGACTGAACAGGAGGAGGTCAGGGAGGGAGACTGGGTGGAAGACGATGCAGAGGACGATGAGGTCTTAGACCCCACATGGAATGAAGGTCGTGGCGATGACTTTCACAGTTCAGAGGAAGAGGTAGTGGTGAGACCGAGACAACAGCGAAGCCAAAGAGGGAGCAGGGGGCCAAAGCAGACGAGCCGCCGCCCCCAGAGTTCGCCTGCTACTGGACATCGCCAACAGGGACCCAGCCCCACAAAGGCAGCTTCAAAGAGTTCCCTGGCATGGCACTTCTTTAAACAATGTCCTACCGACAAGACCCGAGTGACTTGCACGCTCTGCCATCAGAGCCTGAGGCGAGGCATTAACGTTCTGAACCTCAGCACAACCTGCATGACCAGGCATCTACATGCAAAGCATGAACTGCAGTGGGGTACACACCTTAAAAACCAGGCACTCGCTGAGGCTCCCCCTGCTCCCTCTACTGCTGCTGCCTCGGCTTCCGCCTCGAGAGGAATGTTGCCACCTGCCGAGCAGCAAACAGAGGATGTGCCACCGACACCACCACCACCGCCACCGTCAACTAGCGTCTCCACTATATCACACAGCAGCGTTCAGCTCTCAATATCTCAAACCTTAGAGAGGAAGCGCAAATTCCCCCCGAGTCACCCTCGAGCCCTTGGCCTGAACGCCAGCATTTCTAAACTGCTGGCCTTTGAAATGCTGTCATTCCGGCTGGTGGACACAGACAGCTTCAAACAGCTGATGGCCATGGCTGTCCCGCAGTATGTGGTTCCCAGCCGCCACTACTTTTCCAAGACAGCCGTGCCTTCCCTGCACATGCAAGTGTCCGATAAAATCAAGTGTGCACTGCGCAACGCCATTTGTGGCAAGGTCCACCTAACCACAGATACGTGGACCAGTAAGCACGGCCAGGGACGCTATATCTCACTACCTGCACACTGGATGAATGTAGTGGCGGCTGGGCCCCCGGCGGACAGTTCCTTGGCGCACGTCCTTCCGCCCCCTAGGATCGCAGGGCATCATTCTCTGCCTCCTGTAGCCTCCTCCTCCTACTCGGCTTCCTCCTCCACTGCTTCCACCAGCTCATCCGGTCAGCCACACACCTTCACCACCAACTTCAGCACAGCCCGGGGTAAACGTCAGCAGGCCATTCTGAAACTCATATGTTTGGGGGACAGGCCCCACAGCGCAAAGGAGTTGTGGCGGGGTATTGAACAACAGACCGACGAGTGGTTTCTGCCGGTGGGCCTCAAGCCAGGCCTGGTGGTATGCGATAATGGGCGAAATCTCGTGGCAGCTCTGGGACTAGCCGGTTTGACGCACATCCCTTGCCTGGCGCATGTGCTGAACTTGGTGGTGCAGAGGTTCATTCACCACTACCCCAACATGTCAGAGCTGCTGCATAAAGTGCGGGCCGTCTGTGCGCGCTTCCGCCGTTCACATCCTGCCGCTGCTCGCCTGTCTGCGCTACAGCGGAACTTCGGCCTTCCCGCTCACCGCCTCATATGCGACGTGCCCACCCGGTGGAACTCCACCTTGCACATGCTGGAGAGACTGTGCGAGCAGCAGCATGCCATAGTGGAGTTTCAGCTGCAGCACGCTCGCGTCAGTCGTACTGCCGAACAGCACCACTTCACCACCAATGATTGGGCCTCCATGCGAGACCTGTGTGCCCTGCTGCGCTGTTTCGAGTACTCCACCAACATGGCCAGTGGCGATGACACTGTTATCAGCGTTACAATACCACTTCTATGTCTCCTTGAGAAAACACTTAGGGCAATGATGTTAGAGGAGGTGGCCCAGGTGGAGGAGGAGGAGGAGGATGAGGGCTCGTTTCTAACACTTTCGGGCCAGTCTGTTCGAAGTGGCTCAGAGGGAGGTTTGTTTAAGCAGCAGAGGACAGGTTCACAAGTCGCCAGCCAAGGCACTGTACTGGAGGACGAGGAGGATGAGGAGGAGGAGGTGGAGGGGGACGAGGATGACGCAAGTTCACAGCGGGGTGGCAGCCCAGGCCCATCACTGGTGCGTGGCTGGGGGGATACGGTGGACGATGACGATACGCCTCCCACAGAGGACAGCTTGTCCTTACCCATGGGTAGCCTGGCCCACATGAGCGAATATATGCTCCAATGCCTGCGCAACGACAGCAGAGTTGCCCACGTTTTAACGTGTGCAGACTACTGGGTGGCCACCCTGCTGGATCCCCGGTATAAAGACAATGTGCCCACTTTAATTCCTGAACTGGAGCGCGACCGTAAGATGCGCGAGTACAAGCGCACGCTGATAGAGGCGCTCTTGAGAGCATTCCCACATGTCACAGGGGAACAGGTGGAAGGTGAAGGCAGAGGAGTGGCAAGAGGTCGCCAACGCAGCTGTGTCACGGCCAGCTCATCTGAGGGCAGGGTTAGCATGGCAGAAATGTGGAAAAGTTTTGTCTCCACGCCACAGCTATCTGCACCGACACCTGATACGGAACGTGTTAGCAGGAGGCAGCATTTCACTAACATGGTTGAACAGTATGTCTGCACACCCCTCCACATCCTGACGGATGGTTCGGCCCCATTCAACTACTGGGTTTCGAAATTGTCCACGTGGCCAGAGTTAGCATGTTATGCCTTGGAGGTGCTTTCCTGCCCGGCGGCCAGCGTTTTATCTGAACGCGTATTCAGCACGGCAGGGGGCGTCATTACTGACAAGCGCAGCCGCCTGTCCACAGCCAACGTGGACAAGCTGACCTTCATAAAGATGAACCAGGCATGGATCCCACAGGACCTGTCCCTCCCTTGTGCAGAGTAGTCCTTATTAACTGCCTAAAACATGTCTTGTTGTGCTACGGGCCACTTCTTTATTTGATACAAATTTTATGAAACCCACAGTTGAATGAAACTCTTCTCTGTCTGGGCGCCGGGGCCTAACCAGATGAAAGTGGCCGGTTAAACTAACGGGTGACATGAAGCCATAACCTCTGCCATGCTACCTCTGTCTTCTGTCTGGGTGCTGAGGCCTAAGTCAAATAAAGCGGTCTTCTGCTGTGCTGGGGGATATGAAGCTAATCTCTGACCTCTCTCCTCTGTCTGGGTCCAAAGGCCTAAATCACTGAAAGAGGCCTTCTCCTGTGGTGTGTGATATGATGCCAGAATATGTGCTGTGGGGCCTCTCTCCTCTTCCTGGGTGCAGGGGTCAAATAAACTAAATTGTGGCCTACTCCTGTGGTGGTTGATATGATGCCTGATTCTCTGATGTGGAACCTCTCTCCTCTGTTTGGGTGAAGGGGTCAAAGTAACTCAATGGTGGCTTCTCCTGTGGTGGCTGATATGATGCCAGAATATGTGCTGTGGTGCCTCTCTCCTCTTCCTGGGTGCAGGGGTCAAAGTAACTAAATGGTGGCTTCTCCTGTGGTGGCTGATATGATGCCAGAATATGTGCTGTGGGGCCTCTCTCCTCTTCCTGGGTGCAGGGGTCAAAGTAACTCAATGGTGGCTTCTCCTGTGGTGGCTGATATGATGCCAGAATATGTGCTGTGGTGCCTCTCTCCTCTGTCTGGGTCCAAAGGCCTAAATCACTGAAAGAGGCCTTCTCCTGTGGTGTGTGATATGATGCCTGAATATGTGCTGTGGTGCCTCTCTCCTCTTCCTGGGTGCGGGGGTCAAAGTAACTCAATGGTGGCTTCTCCTGTGGTGGCTGATATGATGCCAGAATATGTGCTGTGGTGCCTCTCTCCTCTTCCTGGGTGCGGGGGTCAAAGTAACTCAATGGTGGCTTCTCCTGTGGTGGCTGATATGATGCCAGAATATGTGCTGTGGGGCCTCTCTCCTCTTCCTGGGTGCAGGGGTCAAAGTAACTCAATGGTGGCTTCTCCTGTGGTGGTTAGTATGATGCCAGAATATGTGCTGTGGGGCCTCTCTCCTCTTCCTGGGTGCAGGGGTCAAAGTAACTCAATGGTGGCTTCTCCTGTGGTGGCTGATATGATGCCAGAATATGTGCTGTGGTGCCTCTCTCCTCTTCCTGGGTGCGGGGATCAAAGTAACTCAATGGTGGCTTCTCCTGTGGTGGCTGATATGATGCCAGAATATGTGCTGTGGGGCCTCTCTCCTCTTCCTGGGTGCAGGGGTCAAAGTAACTCAATGGTGGCTTCTCCTGTGGTGGTTAGTATGATGCCAGAATATGTGCTGTGGGGCCTCTCTCCTCTTCCTGGGTGCAGGGGTCAAAGTAACTCAATGGTGGCTTCTCCTGTGGTGGCTGATATGATGCCAGAATATGTGCTGTGGGGCCTCTCTCCTCTTCCTGGGTGCAGGGGTCAAAGTAACTCAATGGTGGCTTCTCCTGTGGTGGCTGATATGATGCCAGAATATGTGCTGTGGTGCCTCTCTCCTCTGTCTGGGTCCAAAGGCCTAAATCACTGAAAGAGGCCTTCTCCTGTGGTGTGTGATATGATGCCTGAATATGTGCTGTGGTGCCTCTCTCCTCTTCCTGGGTGCGGGGGTCAAAGTAACTCAATGGTGGCTTCTCCTGTGGTGGCTGATATGATGCCAGAATATGTGCTGTGGTGCCTCTCTCCTCTTCCTGGGTGCAGGGGTCAAAGTAACTCAATGGTGGCTTCTCCTGTGGTGGTTAGTATGATGCCAGAATATGTGCTGTGGGGCCTCTCTCCTCTTCCTGGGTGCAGGGGTCAAAGTAACTCAATGGTGGCTTCTCCTGTGGTGGCTGATATGATGCCAGAATATGTGCTGTCGTGCCTCTCTCCTCTTCCTGGGTGCAGGGGTCAAAGTAACTCAATGGTGGCTTCTCCTGTGGTGGCTGATATGATGCCAGAATATGTGCTGTGGGGCCTCTCTCCTCTTCCTGGGTGCAGGGGTCAAAGTAACTCAATGGTGGCTTCTCCTGTGCTGATTGATATAAAGCTGATGGTTGTGCCATCTGACATGGTTGCCAGGGTCTGATTCAATGGGGGCCTACTCCTGTGGTGGGTGATCTAAATGCCTGATTCTCTGCTGTGAAACCTCTCTCCTCCGTCTGGGTGTAGGGGTCAAAGTCTTTCAAAGTCGCCTTCTCCTGTGCTGATTGATATGAAGCTGATGGTTGTGCCATCTGACATGGTTGCCGGGGTCCCATTAAATTGTGGCCTACTCCTGTGGTGGTTGATATGATGCCTGATTCTCTGATGTGGAACCTCTCTCCTCTGTTTGGGTGAAGGGGTCAAAGTAACTAAATGGTGGCTTCTCCTGTGGTGGCTGATATGATGCCAGAATATGTGCTGTGGGGCCTCTCTCCTCTTCCTGGGTGCAGGGGTCAAAGTAACTCAATGGTGGCTTCTCCTGTGGTGGCTGATATGATGCCAGAATATGTGCTGTGGTGCCTCTCTCCTCTTCCTGGGTGCGGGGGTCAAAGTAACTCAATGGTGGCTTCTCCTGTGGTGGCTGATATGATGCCAGAATATGTGCTGTGGTGCCTCTCTCCTCTTCCTGGGTGCGGGGGTCAAAGTAACTCAATGGTGGCTTCTCCTGTGGTGGCTGATATGATGCCAGAATATGTGCTGTGGTGCCTCTCTCCTCTTCCTGGGTGCAGGGGTCAAAGTAACTCAATGGTGGCTTCTCCTGTGGTGGTTGATATGATGCCTGATTCTCTGCTGTGAAACCTCTCTCCTCCATCTGGGTGTAGGGGTCAAAGTCTTTCAAAGTCGCCTTCTCCTGTGCTGATTGATATAAAGCTGATGGTTGTGCCATCTGACATGGTTGCCAGGGTCTGATTCAATGGGGGCCTACTCCTGTGGTGGGTGATCTAAATGCCTGATTCTCTCCTGTGAAACCTCTCTCCTCCGTCTGGGTGTAGGGGTCAAAGTCTTTCAAAGTCGCCTTCTCCTGTGCTGATTGATATGAAGCTGATGGTTGTGCCATCTGACATGGTTGCCGGGGTCCCATTAAATTGGGGCCTACTCCTGTGGTGGGTGATCTAAATGCCTGATTCTCTGCTTTGAAACCTCTCTCCTCCGTCCGGGTGTAGGGGTCAAAGTCTGTCAAAGTCGCCTTCTCCTGTGCTGATTGATATAAAGCTTATGCTTGTGCCATCTGACATGGTTGCCGGGGTCTGATTCAATGGTGGCCTACTCCTGTGGTGGGTGATCTAAATGCCTGATTCTCTGCTGTTTAACCTCTCTCCTCCGTCTGGGTGTAGGGGTCAAAGTAACTAAATGGTGGCCTACTCCTGTGGTGGGTGATATGATGCCTGGTTCTCTGCTGTGGGACCTCTCTCCTTTGTCTGGGTGCTGTGGTCAAAATAATAGTAAGTGACCTTCTCCATTGGTGGGTGACTTGAAGCCTGATTCTGTGCTATGGGACCTCACTCCAATTAATATTGTTTAATTTTTATTTATTTTATGTTAACTCATCATTTCCCTATCTACATTTGTTTGCAGGGGATTTAACTACATTTTGCTGCCTTTTGCAGCCCTCTAGCCCTTTCCGGGTGTGTTTTACAGCCTTTTTAGTGCCCAAAAGTTCGGGTCCCCATTGACTTCTATGGGGTTCGGGTTCGGGATGAAGTTCGGGTCGAGTTCGGATCCCGAACCCGAACATTTTTCGAAAGTTCGGCCGAACTCGTCGAACCCGAACATCCAGGTGTTCGCTCAACTCTAACCAGGACATCATGACGTACCGGTACGTCATGTGTCCTTAAGAGGTTAAAGGCAGCTAGAGTGTGGGATATGGCTGTTTGTGTTAAGGTATGAGGTTTGTGCCTGGGTGAAGGTTTGTGACCTGTTTGGGAACGACAGTACGACTAAATCCTGGATTTGAACTTTGGCGGGGACTTGTTGGCAAAATGTGAACACACGCCTGGACTTGGACTCTTTATGCAGAACCTGCAGTATGGTGTAAATGAACACCAGGACTTTCAACTAAGGTGAAGTTGTTTGCTGAGCTGTTATACCAGCTTGTGTGAATAAAACACTGCAGTTTGAGCAAGAACTGTTTTTCGTGCCTTTGTTCTGCGTCCGCTCACCCTGCCTACCAGAGCAAATTGGTGGCTTGGAGCGGGCAGACTCAGCGACGCTGATGCAAAACCGGAATAATTTTTGTTTTCCATTTTTCCGGGCACTGTTTTATGTCCTGGATGAAGCCTGCTAAATTGCAACCAGTGTCATGGGACAAGATGGAGGGTGTAGTGAAAGCCCTTGTGGAGGCTAACCAGCAACAGCAGGAGACTAACCAACAAATGCTAGAGGCTAATCAGCGACAGCAAGAAATAAACCAGTGGCTACTGAACACAGAAGACAGAAGTATCTCAGGGAGTCCACGATGTCCGGAAAGCAGTCTGCACGGCGATCCTTAAAATGGCTCTAACGGATGACGTCGAGACCTACCTTGTGGAGCTCGATAAGGTGGCCGAGAGGGAGGGTCTACCCCGAGACCAGTGGGCTGAGGTTATTGCTCCAATCCTGACATCCGGACCCTAACAGGTTTACTTAGATTTTTTGGACGAGCAAGCGGTGGACTACAACAATGTCAAGTGTGAGATTGTGGCGCGACTGGGGGTGAATGTGTTGGTTCGGGCCCAGTGTGCGCATCAGTGGGAGTTTGACCCTTCCAAGCCAGCGAGATTACAGTATTATTACTTGGTGCACCTGTTGCAGAAATGGCTACAGCCCCAGGTACTGAATTCTACTGCCATGCTGGATCGTATTGTGGCTGACAATTTCTGGAGGGTGTTGCCACAACCCCTCCAGCACTGGGTTGGCCATGCATCACCTGAAAGTGCCCTGGAGATGGTGAACCTGGTAGAGCGGTATGGGACTACCGAGGAACTCCAGAGGGGGCTCTAGGGAAGGTGGTAATAAAACCCAGAAAATCCCCGCCCCAGACCCGGCGGCCTGAGCTGAGAAAGACCGCTCGGGACATATCCCTTTAGGGATATGGCCCAGATAATCTGCTGGCAGTGTCATGAGCCCGGCCATGTAAGGGCCGAATGTCCCCACCTGGTTGAGCTCATGGACACAAACTTTGGGTACCGACAGTCACTGTATGCCAGAAAGCTCTGCGCATCAGACACTCCAGAGACTCTTGATAACATACATTTGTGTCAGGTGGAAATAGGAGTCACTCCTGCAGTGTCTCTGCTGGACTCAGGGAGTCTGGTGATCCTTGAGAGGGCTACTCTGGTGCGACCCACAGAGTTTACTGGCCGAAAAGTCTGCATATTCAGCATACATGGAGATTTAAAAGACTACCCCACTGCTCTGATGTCCCTAAACACGTGTGCAGGCAGGCGGATCCATGAGGTGGCAGTGGCCACAAGCCTGCACTATGAGTTGATAGTAGGAAGAGACATTCTGTTGTTCCCAGCCCTGTGACCAGTCGTTATACCTACTGATCCCCGAGAGATAAGGAAAGCTCCAGTGGAGAGGCAAGCCTCAGTCGGAGTGCTAAAACACAGGGAACCCAAGGCAGAGGGGCCCGCAGTAGGGGTGACAGCCACTCCGGTGGATGAGGGGGAGACAATCCCACTGAATGGGATAGGTAGGGAGCATAGGAAGCCAGCTCAGCAAGACCAAAGTCGGGTCTATAATCGAGTGGTTCGGGTCTGGAACTTTCTTGGTTTTTGTGCCACCTGTGGACAGTAAGTTCTTCGCTAGGTGGCAGGGGCCCTATGAGATACTGGAGAAGGTAGGTAACGAAAATTACAAGGTACACCAGCCAGGTCAGCGGAAGACGGAGCAGGTCTACCATGTCAACTTACTGAAGCCTTGGAAAGATAGGGAGACTTGTGTTGAGAACAACCCGCATCTTGTTTATCTAGGAGATAGGGTTTCGGCACCTCTGTCTGTTGCAGGGAAAGTGGCTGCCATGGTACGTGTTGCTGACAGCCTTTCCTTAGGAGGCCAGGGAGTTCATTAGTCGGGACACGGATGTGTTCTTGTTCCTCCCTGACGTACTTCCGTAATTCGACGTGGTATTGTCACAGGGCCCAAGGCGAAAGTCCGGTTAAAGGCATACCGGGTGCCCGTGGCTCGGTGACAAGCCATCTCAGAGACACGATACTTAGGGTATGTCATTGGACGCGGAGTCATCAAACCCCAGATTAATAAGATAGAGGTGATACGTACGGAGTTGGCCACGGCCTTTCACCACCAGGCCAAAGAGGGGAAGGCCTGGGTCAACAGATGGGTCTTGTCTCTACAGAACTTCAAGAGCACGGTGGAACATAGAGCAGGCCGATTACCGGGAAATGCAGATTTTTCCAACGATATGATTTTCATATGACTGCTTACGCCCTGAGTCTCATTGATGTAAAAGATATATATGCCAAATTTCAAGAAGATTAGATAATATTTAGGGGTTGCACACATTGAACACTTTTATTACTACTCTCACTCCTGTACCTAGGCGGTTGGTCTGAAAACGACTTCAGTTTCAGGATCCTAGGGGCTCGGCATCAAGCAAGGTGGATGGCAAAGGCAATATATGCACGTAAAATTGTCCTCTTCACCAAACAGTTGAATATTCCTCAGCGAGAATTGAAAGGCATGAAATGGGTTGCACATTTTCTCAGCCTCATATATGTTCGCTTTTTGCACGAGGCAATTGTAAGTCGATGGGCTCCAAAGAATAATTTGGATATGCTACAACTTCTGAGCACTTACCCAGATGCAGACGTCAAGAAAGTGCTGTCACAGTTGCTAAGAGACACCTTTGGTATCTGTCAGAAACAAACGTAGGATTGGCTTTTTTAGACAAACGTATTACTCAGGCTGTTAAGGAAAATATGACAAAAAATTTAGAAACCAAATCTGCAAAGAAAAAGCAAATGAAACGATTAGAGGATAAAAACCTAGTTTTTGAAGGAAAAGACCTGAACCATTTCGTTACTAATAAAACAAAGACGTTCTTTGAATTGTTTGGGATCCACGATGTGACAAAATGCTGCAGTAATTCTCTAAGAAACCATGTGAACACTCTTAAGGTGGTCAATGATACCGCAGAAAGAGGAATTGCTCTAATAAAAATGTTTTATGAATCGGTCAGGGACGAACAACAAAAACAATTCTTGTTGAGGGTAGTCGAGCACCAAGCTAACAAAAGAATGGATTGCATCGTTCAAAGTTTATTAATATAACACGTTTTGCCCATCATACTACCTATTAATCTTAGTGTCTAGTTTTAATATTATTTTAAGTTTGTGATTTCTAGTTGTCCCAATAAAGTAATCAACATTGAAAAATCTTATTTTTTGCCTACTTTTACAAAACTGATCATGGTGTGCCACCTCTAAATATTATCCAATCTTCTTGAAATTTGACATATATATATATATATTTTACATCACTGAGACTTGGGGTGTAAGCAAAGTCTGCAAACATTTTACATTTTATTTTTTTCCATTACAAAATGAAACACCCTAGTTCACCCCCTCAAGGTTGAACAAAGGTATGTGCCACAGTAAAAGGTCTGTTGGTTGATGATACAGTCCTGATCAAAAGTTTAAGACCACTTGAAAAATGGCAAAAAATCATATTTTACATTGTTGGATCTTAACAAGGTTCCAAGTAGAGCTTCAACATGCAACAAGAAGAAATGAGAGTGAGACCAAACATTTTTTGAGCATTCAATTCATTGAAAATAACGATTAAACTGAAACAGGCTGTTTTTCAGCTGATCCAAATTTTAGGACCACATGCCTTTAAAAGGCCAAATCTGTGCAAAGATGTGGATTCATTGTCATTTTCTGTCAGGTAGTCACACGTTGTGATGGCAAAGGAAAAAAAAAACTCTCCCTTTTTGAACGTGGTCGGGTTGTTGAACTGCATAAGCAGGGTCTCTCACAGCGCGCCATCGCTGCTGAGGTGGGACGCAGTAAGACAGTCATTTGGAATTTCTTAAATGATCCTGAGGGTTATGGAACAAAAGATTTCATCAGCACTGAGCCGGAGGATCCAATTGGCTGTCCGTCAAGACACTGGACGATCCTCGACCCAAATTATGACCCTTACTGGTGCTGACTGCAGCCCCATAACCAGATGGCATCTGAGACTGAAGGGCTTCAAAAACAAAAAACGTCTTCAAAGACCTTGTCTCCTTGAACGCCACAGAACTGCTCGTTTGGACTTTGCAAGAAAGCACCAAACATGGGACATTCAAAGGTGGAAGAAAGTTTTATTCTCTGATGAGAAAAAATTTAACCTTGATGGTCCTAATGGTTTCCAACATTACTGGCATGACAAGCAGATCCCACCTGAGATGTTTTCTACGTGCCACAGTGGAGGGGGCGCCATAATGGTCTGGGGTGCTTTTTCCTTCAGTGGAACAATGGAGCTTCAGGAAGTGCAGGGGCGTCAAACGGCCGCTGGCTATGTCCAGATGTTGCAGAGAGCATTCCTCATGACTAAGGGCCCTCGTCTGTGTGGTAACGACTGGGTTTTTCAACAGGACAACGCTACAGTACACAATGCCCGCAGGACAAGGGACTTCTTCCAGAGGAATAACATCACTCTTTTGGCCCATCCTACGTGTTCCCCTGAACTTTGGGGATGGATGGCAAGGGAAGTTTACAAAAATTGACAACAGTTCCAGACAGTAGATGGCCTTCGAGGGGCCGTCTTCACCACTTGGAGAAATGTTCCCACTCACCTCATGGAAACGCTTGCATCAAGCATGCCGAAACAAATTTTTGAAGTGATAAACAATAACTGCGGAGCTACTCATTACTGAGTTCATGTTTGGAAGTTGGATTTCTGTTTTTTTTTGGAGGTGTGGTCCAAACTTTTGATCAGCTGAAAAACAGCCTGTTTCAGTTTATTCGTTGTTTTCATTAAATTGAATGCTCAAAAAATGTTTTGTCTCACTCCCATTTCTTCTTGTTGCATGTTGAAGCTCTACTTGGAACCTTGTTAAGATCCAGCCATGCTAAATATGATTTTTTTGCCATTTTTCAAGTGGTCTTAAACTTTTGATTAGGACTGTTGGTATTTTTCTCCCAGCATATGTTGCTAAGACTGATTGCAGCAAGGTGAGGTCAAGCACCGGGCCAGATTTCACTTGCCGGTCCGGGCTTTGCGGACTCCCAACTCTCATTAAAGGCAGCTAGAGTGTGGGATATGGCTGTCTCTGTTAAGGTATGAGGCTTGTGCCTGGATGAATGTTTGTGACCTGTTTGGGGAAGACAGTACGACTAAATCCTGGATTTTAACTTTGGCGGGGACTTGTTGGCAAAGTGCGAACACACGTCTGGACTTGGACTCCTTATGCAGAACCTGCAGCATGGTGTGAATGAACGCCAGGAATTTCAACTAAGGTGAAGTTGTTTGCTGAGCTGTTATACCTGCTTGTGTGAATAAAACATTGCAGTTTGAGCAAGAATTGATTTTGGTGCCTCTGTTCTGCATATGCTCACCCTGCCTACCAGAGCGATAACCACAGGGGTTCAAAAAGTTGTGATTTATTTTTTATTTTTTAAATAGAGAAGTAGAAGTATCACAGCTTGTAAACTCCTTTTGTAGCCAGACAAGAGTCTTTAAATTCTTGTTTGAGGGATTTTCAAAAAGCTACAAAAAATGTTTACACACTGTGATAACTGTTCTAAACCCTGGTATATGTTATACAAATGGCTTTACAAGTTTCAAAATAATGAAGCAGACTGCAATATGCAACAGATAACCAGATCTGGAAACACAGGACAGTATCTTCTGTACTTTGGAAAATGGGAAGGATCCTCCTGCCACAGGCCAGACACTAATCTGATTTTTGACATGATTTCAGATGAAATACTTCCAGTGTAGTCTACCCAGAAGCCCTGTTAACTAGCCAAATAACAGCAATGATGCCAACAGATGATACCACAGTTTAGAGTCCAGATTAATCCATCCAGATACTGTAGCTTTCCTCGTGTGTCAAATTAACTCTTTTAAAACAACACAGAAGAATTTGTGCATTGAAAAGCAATAAAATTGGTAACCAAAAAAATTGTAACTTTAGTCTTGTCCTCGTGTGCTTGTTGTGTAGTTTTACATATTTAAAATGTGCCTAACGTATGTATATATTTCATAAATCCCTGCAACCAGTAGTCATCCTTTCGCTCAGTGTAAGCGTTTATCAGAAACCTCTTCAGTCCCCCAAAAATTCTGTATAGTGTAATACAAAAAAATAGAAGACGAAAGGTGGGGTAGAAGAGGGATACAGATGCAGTTTCTCTCTGTAGCTTTCAAACTGTGAAACAGCATATAGCACTAGCATCACCCCAGAAGCCGGAGCATGCTCTGTAGTAATGCAGAGAGAAAATATGCAGCAAAAAGGGATGTTTTGATATTAAAATGCTAAAAATAAAATCTAAATAAAAAACCTCACTAATAACAATATTGGACGTTTGTGTCAAAATTTGATCAGATTCACAGGTACTATTGATGCTAAAATGAAAACTAAAAATCTTTATTGGGTGCATAAATAGTTAAAATGGGTAGAAAACACCCACTTAAGTCCAATGGATCAATATCAGTGGTGGAGGTAGTGTCTGCACACTCACTACAAAATCCCTGGCAAATAGCAAACTCCCAGCAAGGGCCTAAGGAGAGGCTGCTCAATATCATGCAAACTCGGGGGATAGGTGAGCAGGCAAGACACACCAGCCACGCCAAAGACACATAAAGCAGGAGATATTGCGCCTCGTGCCTCGTTCCACAAAGGTGGAATATTGTATCTCTGCCTATAGTAGTGCAACTCAAAGGTACGGTGAGTAGCAGGGGGAACACTCACACTCTTAACTCAAATTTCTGAACTTATCGCGTTATCTTGAAACAAAAGCCATTGAAAAGCAATTGCTTAACGCAGTGGTGCCCAACCATTTTTCGTCTGAGGGCCGCACTAGACTTGGTATAAATTCCACGGGCCGGAACCAGGTAGCTTTGCCAGAAAGAAATGCAAACGCTGTGAGAGGGCATGTGTGAGCATTACTACTGTGAAGAGGGCACATATATGGCATAACTACTATGAGGGGGCACATATCTTGGCATAACTACTGTGAGGGGGCACATATCAGGGCATAACTACTGTGAGGGGGTACATATCAGGTCATAACTACTGTGAGGAGGGCACATATCAGGGCATAACTACTGTGAAGAGGGCACATATCTGGGCATAACTACTGTGAGGGGGCACATATCTGGGCATAACTACTGTGAGGGGGCATGTGCGAGCATTACATCTGTGAAGAGAGCACATATCTTTGCATTATTACTGTGAGGGGGCACATATCTGGGCATAACTACTGTGAGGGGGCACATATCAGGGTATAACTACTGTGAGGGGGCACATATCAGGGCATAACTACTGTGAGGGGGTACATATCAGGTCATAACTACTGTGAGGAGGGCACATATCAGGGCATAACTACTGTGAAGAGGGCACATATCTGGGCATAACTACTGTGAGGGGGCACATATCTGGGCATAACTACTGTGAGGGGGCATGTGCGAGCATTACATCTGTGAAGAGAGCACATATCTTTGCATTATTACTGTGAGTGGGCACATATCTGGGCATAACTACTGTGAGGGGGCACATATCAGGGCATAACTACTGTGAGGAGGCACGAGTGAGCATTACTACTGTGAAGAGGGCACATATCTTGGCATTATTACTGTGAGGGGGCACATATCTTGGCATAACTACTCTGAGGGGTCATGTGTGAGCATTACAACTGTGAAGAGGGCACATATCTTGGCATTATTACTGTGAGGGGCCACATATCTGGGCATAACTACTGTGAGGAGGCATGTGTGAGCATTACTACTGTGAAGAGGGCACATATCTTGGCATTATTACTGTGAGGGGGCATGTGATGTATACATGTGTGTAATGTATGTAGTGCAGTATGTGATGATCACACACTGCACTACATACATTACACACATGTATACATCACATACTGCGCTGTCACCTTCTTCTGCAGGTCTACCTTGATGTCTGGTCTTTAGGCTTCAGTCAGATCCTCCACCGCCATGCTTGCGCCGTGTGCCTGACACCACCAGGAGCTGGCCCCTCCTCCTTTCATCTCCCGCCGGCTTCTCCTACAGCAGGGCGCTCTATCGCTCCAGTGCCCGCCCAATCTTACCAATCAGGGGTGTAGCTAGAAATGACTGGGCCCCATAGCAAAAAAAATGTATGGGCCCCCCCTCCCGGATCTCCCACCCCCACATACCTATCGGACCTCCCACCCCTTCCAGAGCTCCCACCCCAACATCCCCACACCCCTCCCTAGATCCCCCTCAGTGTCATCCACAGATCCCCCCTCAGTGTCATCCACAGATCCCCCCCTCAGTGTCATCCACAGATCCCCCCCTCAGTGTCATCCACAGATCCCCCCCTCAGTGTCATCCACAGATATCCCCCCTCAGTGTCATCCACAGATATATCCCCCCTCAGTGTCATCCACAGATATACCCCCCCTCAGTTTCATCCACAGATATACCCCCCCTCAGTGTCATCCACAGATATACCCCCCTCAGTGTCATCCACAGATATCCCCCCTCAGTGTCATCCACAGATACACACCCCCCTCAGTGTCATCCACAGATATCCCCACCTCAGTGTCATCCACAGATACCCCCCCTCATTGTCATCCACAGATCCCCCCCCCTCAGTGTCATCCACAGATACACCCCTCCCTCAGTGTCATCCACAGATATCCCCCCCTCAGTGTCATCCACAGATACACCCCCCATCAGTGTCATCCACAGATACACCCTCCCCCTCAGTGTCAACCACAGATATCCCCCCCTCAGTGTCATCCACAGATACCCCCCCTCATTGTCATCCACAGATATCCCCCCCTCAGTGTCATCCACAGATATCCCCCCCCTCAGTGTCATCCACAGATATCCCCCCACCCAGAGCCGCTTCCTAGCTAATTTATTCACTGCACTTGCCTTGCCGCTGAGAAATTGAAGAGAAGCGCCGTAATCTCGCACAGGCGCACTGGCAGAGGCCAGGAAGACGGTTTATGCGCACTTCAATGCCTCTGCCAGTGCGCCTTTGTGAGATTACGGCGCTTCTCTTCAATTTCACAGAGGCAAGTGCAGTGAATAAATTAGCTAGGAGGCGGCGCTGGGCGGGGAGATTGCAGGCACAGGCAGCATCGCTTTGCTGCCTGTGCCGTTCGCAGCACTCCCTGTGCTGATAAAGTCCGGTCATTGCACGGGCCGCATGACACGGCTTCGCGGGCCGCATTTGGCCAGCGGGCCGTAGGTTGGGCATCTCTGGCTTAACGCATTTAGTTGCATTTAGTTTAGATAACATGTCTCATAAAGCTACATCCGTAGTCCCAGGTTAGCCACACCACTCTAACAACTGGATATCCATCAAGCTGCTAGGCTCAACGCATTTCTTCATCAAGCAATGCCTCATCAGGAGCCCTAACTGTATGTCATCCTCCCCCCCTCCTGTACAGAGGCAGTGCCTCCGGCACTAGTGGTGCGGTACTATAGGCAGGGACAGTGGTGTACCGCCAATAGAGGCAGACCACGCAGCTGCTATGGGGCCCATGGGGGAAGGGGGCCCAGCTGAGAATAGACCCGATCCCATAATTTAACTAAATACAAATGGTTGCTCAGAGTTCCTGTCTATGGGTCGGGACATGTCTTCTTGGTCCCTGCTTCCCCTGTGTTCGGATGGGCCCCTTACACAGTCCATGTTCCGCTGGCAGTCACAGTCCCTGCTTGCAGCCTAGAGCGCTTCTGTCTGCTGGGCGCTGGTTGATCTGCCAATCAGCATTTAGCAGTGCTGTGCTAGCAGTAGCAGAGCATGCTGCTGATTGGCTAGCCTAGCGGTGCACCCAGCAGGGGAACGAGCCAGCCGTGCTGCGGGGACTACTGTTGCTGCTGGCCTTGCTGTGACCTGACCTGACTGCCGTGACTGGGAACCAGCATCACCCTCCAGACACCAGCAGTCACCCTTCAGAGAGAGTGACTTATCGTCTCCTCCAGGATTCAGTTTGTTTGAAGATCTACTCTGCCTGCCGCTCTGCCACACAGTAACAGCAACAGCAAGTGCACAGTAAGTTAGCAGCAGTGTGCACTGAAATGCCAAAGTTCAGAGTTGGGGGGGCAGTATTCACTATAAGCACCAATAGCAAGCGCAGTGCATTTATAGGGGTTGGGGCTAGGGTTGCATACATAAGCAGCAGAGCAGACAGCAGGCACAGTCCATAAGGAGGGGCTAAGGTGGCACTGGCACAGTTCATAATGGGGGGCTATGGTGGCACCATAGCTCCCCCTTATGAACTGTTCTTGCTGTCTGCTTATTTGTGCACCAAAGCCCCCACCATTTTGAACTGTGCTTGCCGCTGTGCTGCCTATTATTTAGTGTGACACCTTAGCCGCCTTCCCTCCCCCATGAACTGTGTCTGCTGTGCTGCCGATTCTATAGTGTGCCACCATAGCTGCCCCCCCCATGAGCTGTGTCTGCTGTGCTGCCTATTATATAGCGCGCCACCATAGCTGCCCCCCCATGAGCTGTGTCTGCTGTGCTGCCTATTCTATAGTGCGCCACCATATAATAAGCCGCACAGCAGGAACAGTTCATGGGAGGTATGGCAGTGGCACACTATATAATAATCAGCCGGCACAGTTAATTGGGTAACACTATGTGAACTTTTGTGATCAGATTCTGGTATTCTATTCTAGCAAAGGAGCAGAATACTGAATCGCTGTGTCCGCCATATGCCAAACAATGCCGGCACCCACTTTATTGCATTCATTATATGATTATCAAAATTAGGGTTATTCACTTTAGAGAAAAGACGACTGAGGGGAGATCTAATTACTATGTATAAATACATCAGGGGTCAGTACAGAGATCTCTCCCATCATCTATTTATCCCCAGGACTGTGACTGTGACGAGGGGACATCCTCTGCGTCTGGAGGAAAGAAGGTTTGTACACAAACATAGAAGAGGATTCTTTACGGTAAGAGCAGTGAGACTATGGAACTCTCTGCCTGAGGAGGTGGTGATGGTGAGTACAATAAAGGAATTCAAGAGGGGCCTGGATGTATTTCTGGAGTGTAATAATATTACAGGCTATAGCTACTAGAGAGGGGTCGTTGATCCAGGGAGTTATTCTGATTGCCTGATTGGAGTCGGGAAGGAATTTTTTATTCCCCTAAAGTGGGGAAAATTGGCTTCTACCTCACAGTTTTTTTTTTTTGCCTTCCTCTGGATCAACTTGCAGGATGACAAGTCGAACTGGATGGACAAATGTCTTTTTTCGGCCTTATGTACTATGTTACTATGTTATTATAATGGTATCTGTTGGGTTCCAGCGCAAGTAGGTGAGTCGTGTGTGTAGTGAGAGAGGCTAAGAAGAGGGCATGGGGGCCCAATTCAAATTCTCGCTATGGGGCCCAATGATTTCTTTGTACGCCCCTGGGCAGGGATACAGTATTCCACCTCTGTTTAGAGAGGCACCAGGGAAAATATCTCCTGCTTTCTGTGTCTTGAGCTCTATAGGAAAATATTGATCTGGACTCCTTACTGTATGTGCAGTATTATTATTTATTTTATGCACTTATATAGTGCTGACATATTCCGCAGCGCTTTACAGACATTAGCATCTCATATATATCTGCAGATAATAGTCCAGAATTGAGGTGACAGATTCCCTTTAAAGCTTGCTGTGAAATTGCTGAATGACAGTCATTGAACTTTCCACCTGGCTCACGTGTATGCTAGACTACTTTGTGCTTATTGTGAGTATTCTTGGTTTTTTCACTCCATTACTTTCTGCCTTCTCCTTGCCGGCTACTGTGTTTGACCTCAGTCAGATTGTTTAGTGACCATTGTCTTGCCTTTTCATCTCTGTACCATTGTCTCTCTTGTTTTTATTGGCAGGTTTACACTCCGCATCCAATCTGCGTTTTTTACGGATCAGATGCGGACTCATTAATTTCATATTTGTATGTCCACATCCATTTGTCTGTTTCACAGGTCTGTGAAAAAAAAATAAAAATAAAAATAGAACATGTACACTATTCTTCTCTGTTTTGCAGACAAGGAAGTGCCTTTTTATAGGAGTTTTTTTTTTTTTTTTTTAAATGGCGTCTTTCACTCACTCGTGTTTTGCGGATCCAAAATTTGCGGACCCCAAATACACATACAGTTGTGTTCATATTAAAGGGGTTATCCAACCCCTTAACTGCCCCCTCATATGCCCGGGCCCCTCACAAAGATAGTACTTACTTCGCTCCCAGACACCCGTGTTGCTTCTGAGGCTAGCGTTGGGTCGGGGAGGCCAATAGCAGGCTGCAACGGAAACAAGCATCCCTAGCATCACCCACGATGCTAGGGAGGCACGTTCCCAACGTGGCCTGCTATTGGCTGCCCCCTGATGCCAGATGTTTTCTTCCGCGCATCATAAGCGATGTGGGTGCCGGGGAGCCAGTTAAGTACAACCTTTGTAAGGGCCCTGAGCGTATGGGGAGGCATTTTAGGGGTTGTATAACCCTTTTAATGTTAAGATATACTGGACCTTTGGTGCTGTGGACACTACATGTGAAATCACCCTTAAAGTGTAAAATGGAGCCCCACCTTAAAGGAAACTTCCACCTTTTATAATCTTGTCTTTAAGAACCATCATTCTGTGTTGATTCATTCCTGACTTTATCTATACAGCACAGGAAGATTTGTTTTTCTGACACAGAGTTACAAATCCTCTGCATATACACAGATGTGAAAGATAAAATGTGGACTGCCTGTAGCTGCCCCTAGAGGGAACATGAGAGCTTACCCCCTGCTGTGGTATTATCAAATTTGAAGCTCCTTTTAGTGGCGGCTGCATGTATCATAACTACTAGTGATGAGCGAATTCGATTTGGCTGCTTCTCAGAATTTTACAATAATATTTGCTTTGCATCTAACAGCAATAATAAAGTGTAAAATTTTTTAAAAAATTAATAAAATCATATTTACCTCATCCATTTAATAATGAGGCTGGGCAGTATGTCATGACTCGCGTCCCGGCCTCCTGATTGGTCAGGAAGGTATGCTGCCTACAAAAAAGTGAATCCGGCTTCCTAGCCAATCACGAAGCGGATTGAAATCATGACTCGCTGCCCCTCTTCTTGATTGGTCAGGAAGCTAGGTTGCCTCTGAAGCCGGTGTTCTTTCACTTGAACGCCGTCTTCACGGGAAAGCAGGAAGCCAGGCGATGGGTCATGATCCGTCGCCCGCCTTCCTGATAGTTATGGTACATACTTTACCAAAAAATTGCAGTGAGGTGCTAAAGTGTTCGGGTTTGGCTTGAAGCACCTCGCCGGGACTCTTGCCCGCATCCGACACCAATTGTGGGGGGTTAGCTCTTCTCCGGGGGTCATTCCTACAAGTATCTACGCCAGACACCAAGTTTAAGGTCCAAACATCGTTTTTATTCGGCACCTTGGCAAAACAAACATAAAACATACAAAATAAACACCTGCCCGGCTGGGCTCTAACTACACAAAGTATATCCCTGACTCGCCTAAAGCACCGTTCACACACGGTTCTAACATACTTCTTTCCCAGCCCAATTTCCATCATCCTCCTGCCTATACAGAGCACCGTTCACGTTCACACACGGTCTCAAGTCCAGTACCTCTATGGGGGAGTGTGGCCCAGTAGTCCTCCCGACTCCGGCCTCGTGACCCTTGCGCCCCGGCGTCACAACGTCCCCCAATGTTCTGGCTAGCAAGCCCAGTTGAGACCACTCGTACAGAGCCTCCAGCAGGACTCTGTTTCACAAAGACTCTCCAGCTGGTCTCACCTGTGGTGGAATAGGGGTGTGGACCACACTATCCATCCCTTCCTTGCCTCATACCTCTGTGAGACATGGCACTATCTCACTATATATATATATATATATATATATATATACACACACAGACACATTGCTTATGGGTCTGCAGTAATAATAAAATATACAAACAGCTCTCTTCTACAGGACAGCAGCTTTGTCTGCATTTCAGAACCCAGAACATTTCAGCAGTCATTGAATTGTGTCTGTATTTAACCAATAAAAATAAATCAAGTAATAGTGCAAGTGGCTCCTAATGTTGCATGTTATTGTCCCTATGTACTACAAGAAGATGAATAGTTCTCCCTCATTTGAGTGTAACATGGCAAGACAGTGACACTAACGTGGAAGTCTGAATTATCTGGCGTCCTCATTGGGTGTCGTTTTCATGCTGGCGCAGAGCAGTGAGCGGTGGCCTAAATTGGAAGCTTTCCATTTTGACAAATCACATCAAAGAAGTGAATAACTACACCTCATACACACGGCTCGGAGACAATAAATGTTACAGCCGTACAATGAGGAGAAATGAGACATCTCATTCCCACGGGACACAAAATACATCTCAGCTTATGACAAGTTGTTAGCATTATGGATAGCATCTGCCTCGGCCTTTATCATGTTCTAAATTTGTTTTCCCCCGATCACTGCACTGCCCGATATTAGAATTCAGAAATGTAAGTCAAAATACTCTGCATTATCGCCGCGGCTGAAGTTGAAGCGTATTAGATACATTATTGCTTATTTTTAATATGCCTTAAAATAAGAAGTGGAGGCAGAGGAGGCGCAGTGAAATTGGATAAAAAAACATGAGCACAAATTAATGCTTAAGAAAAGCTTATTAAAGCTTATGAAAAGTTAGAGGCAGCGAGCCTGCATGCAATAATCGTTGGAAGTGCAGTCATATCTTTGTTGTGCCATATTATGCATTACAAACCCAGGATGAATCTGATTTCTGCATGGGTTACTACTTGTACACACTGGTCCAATAATGCCCCCTTCCTCTTCTCTATTTGCACTGAAATATAGATAGAATTGATTCTATATGTTTTTTCCAGTCAGAGGATTTTAACCCTATGAACCTGTTAACTCATTTTACAGTTTATATGCAACTCGCTGGCCCGCAAGGGAGGCTTAAGATGGAGAGGTTAGAATTGGTGGCTGTGGCGATGAGGATGGTTGTAGTCCTCACAATGTTGAACCCTGCTCCAGCTCTTCCTCAGGGTACATTGAGGGGTGCAAAATCGCAAAATCTAGTTTCCCTCGGGGCAAACCCTGGATTTGGGGGTCTGGTGGTAGCTGGAGTGCCTTTGATGTTATAAGAGCAGCAGGAGAGGTTCTTCATGCTCTGCCTGCCTCCATGGTGAACTATGCCGAGTCCTTTGTAAAATAAAGTGATTTATTTGACATGGACTGGTAGGGTGCATATTTATGTATCTATCTTGTATTTTATAAATTGGAATAGAGAATCCTTTGCGAAATGTTGTGTTACTTGCATTTTTTTGGTGTACCGTAAGAGGAGGAATGGACCTTCCAAGCAAGGAAACCAGTAGTGTGCATCGTATAGTAGCATGGCAATCTTATGTGTGTAAAACGAAATATAAACTTTTACTGTGTGGATGATAGGTGGCAAAGTACAAATATAGGAAGTAGGCACAGTTCTTAGAAAACTCACAAGGTAGTTTTTTCCCAAAGGTTGTGTATAAGGGATAAGGGATGGCTGCTATTCTCTCTGAGTCTCTCTCTATAGATACATGCAATCATACCACATGACCAAAGGTGAGCTAACGCTCTTGATGTGTTTTTGTGGAGTGCAGTTCTAGGACGGATAGTCAGTCCTTCTCAAAAGTGTGGAAGGGCACCAGAAGCAAATACCTCAATCCAAATGCAGTGAAGTCTACAGAAGCAAATGTGCATTACCTTTCACTGACTGTGTCCCAGAACTGTCCCCTTGTAATAGCCCTCAACGTTCTATAAAAAAAATCGGTTCCTTTCTCCATCAGATGTTGGTTCTTAGTGCAGTTGCTCTTCTGGCAGGTTTACATTCAGAATGTATTTCTTCTGATTTAGCTTGTCTGGCATACCCACCAGCAGCAGCATACATGTCTCCCTCTGACCTTCAATCTGAGCCCTATAGCAAAATTGCGGGGTTTGGATTGGTTACTATGGTAGCCTTCAGGCCTGTTAAAGCTCCCAGGACTGCTATAGGCAACTGCCTGTTATGCCATGCCTGTAGCAGGGCTTAATAAGCAGCCAGTAAAAATCCTATTGTGAATGGAATTTAGGTTAATAAACATGAATTGTGCTAATTGTACTTAACTGTCAAGTAGTCTCCATTTTTAAGTTTTAAGCTTAAATGTCTTGGGCTAGCATAACATCTATGAAGAACATGGATTTTAAGTTGAATTAAGAAATATAGTCGGTTTACTTTGGTTCTGTTTTGTAACTTTTATAAAAAAGTTAGACATAGCAAATGGGGAACTACTCGGACACTGAGACATTATGAATTATAGTCAAGGACTTTTGCAGTATTCTGAGTCATGTATGTGTACATTTCATTAAACATATTAAAAATTGAAGGCTAAAGGGGAGGGGGGATGGCTAGACCCCCAGTGTACAACTAATAAAATTGGTTCTACGGGCATTGCCCGACAGAGAATACTTTAACCAACAAAGTGTCTAGATCTTTGATTTAGGTCGACTGCATCCCCTGGCACATAGGGAGAATTTATTAACCAATTTGAATCCCACAGAAAAGCGAGTTGTAGTCCTCTAGTTTAGGACTTGTCCTGAATTGCAGTGACACCCATAGACTGGAATTTCACCAAACAATTCCTTTTTTCCCATTTTGCAGCACAAGATATAATAAATTAAATGGTGTCTTTACAAAATACTTGTCCTGAAAAAAAACAAGTGCTCATTTGGTAACAGAAAGGTAAAAAACATGTGGCTCTTGGAAGGTGGGAAGGTGAACGATGTGTTGAAGGGGGAGCTTCAGACTGGCTCCCAACACTGCCGGCACCACCACTAGAAAGGTTCCCTATTTACCAATTTTTCGTTGTGCTGCTACAAACTTTTTTTTTTTTTTTTTGATACTCAGGATAGGTCACCAGTATGTGATCGGTGGGGGTCCGACTCCAATTACCCCTGCCGATCAGCCGTTCGGCAGCTTGTACAAGATTACAGTGTGTGCAATCTCAGAATTCTCGGCGATGCAGTGTAATCAAAAGTGCTTGTTCTATTCACTTGAATGGGATGAGCATTAGTAATTACACTGCACCACTGGTACGAACGAGTATACTTGCAGTGTAGTCTTGTAGAGGAAGCAAAGCTTTTACAAGTGCCACCTCCTTCTCGAATAGCTCATCAGTGGGGTTCCGGTGGTTGGACCCCCACCGATTAGATATTGATGATCTATCTTGAGGATATGTATAGGCTCTACAACCACTTAAATGCTCTGAAATGGAACAATATTAAATGTAGAAAATAAAAAACATTCTTGAAGGAATTGGATGCTTGTTTCTCCTCATCAGTGACACGGTAGAAATGTATTTGCTGCCTACAACATGACTCCTACAGAAATTTCCATCTAACGCGACCTGTGTGGTTCTGCTCCACGTTAGTGTGACAGGTTTAACCTACATATTGAGAGTTCAGATTCTGTGCCCAATCAATAGCGGTGCACATAATATAGAAGCTACCAGTATGACAATCCACATGGGATTTAATGTTCATTTTGCTCTTTTGTTCAAAAACCAGATGTTTGTGTGGATCAAATGCAGCAGAATGTCAGTTTTATCAATCTAGTGATGGATGATATAGCGCGATGCGCTGGGAACGGTACACAGCTGGGAAGGTGAACAGGACGCCAGAACCTTATGTATCAAAACTGTCTCAGAGAGAAGTTGACCTTGTTGCCCATAGCAACAAATCACAATTTCTTTTTTGTTTTGTAAACTTTGCTGGAAGAATCCACTTACAGTCTGATTGGTTGCTATCAGCAACAAGGCCACTCTGATATATGGGACTTGTAACCAGACTGTAACATCTTTATCTTGGGGTCATACATAGTAAAGCACGTCAGGTTCCCACAGGATTTTCCCTCAAATTTGATTAACATAAATAGGTCACACATAATGGATGACTGTGTGTTGTCTCCTTGATTAAGGTTGATTATCCACCGGGGGAGGGATGATTTATTGTAATAAATGCATTTTTAAAACAAATTGTGGACAAAATTCTAACTCCGGTCACTTATGACAAATGACAACACATTCAAGGCAACGTGACATAAACACTTTCGGTGTCCCCAAGGTGAGTGCTCCTAATATTTATTAAATTAGATAGTGTTTTTAATAAATAACCTGTCATGTCTGCTGCCTGCATCAGGAGGGAACACCAAGGCAAGGTAACAATATTTCTCTGCAGTATGATTATATATACAGTAGGTGAATTGTAATTAGTAAGTGCATCTCTTACTGTACATACTCTACAATCAAAGAAGCCAAATGCTATGTGAACCAGCATTCATCCTTTTTAGTTTGCATACATTGTTTGATCTGAAGCTTGAAGTGATACTCCATATTTTCTAAATTAAAGGCTTCCGTTGCATTTTTTTATGATTTCATTATACAAATTTTGGGCTTAAAAACATTGTTTCAATTGGTCCTTAATGTTCAGCCATTTTTAAGATACGAGGGTTAAAAAAAAAAATTGTCTGTTTGCAAGCTGTGACTGTGTTTTCTTTAAATGCTCTCAGCTGACGGCTCATGTAGAGCTCTTATCTCTGATCTCCTGACCTCAAAAACACTTATTAAAGCTTAATTCTTTATAAAACTGATAATAATATGGCTTAAATAAGTGTTTATGAGGCCAGGACATCAGAGATAAGAGCACTACATGATCTGGCAGGATTAAAAGAAAACAGAAAGTCACAGCAGATTAATTTTTTTTAACCCTTGTTTCTCAGAAACAGCTGAAGATTTTCAATAAAGACCAATTGAAAAAATTATTTTTAGCCCAAAATGAGTAAAATCCAACAATAAAAATAAAAAAATGCCTCGAAGGTTTGCATAGCCTTCAAAAGGGGTTTTCTGTATTAGATTTATTGTATTATGGAATATTACACATATGTGTCCATCCAAGCTCAACAGCCGAGACTCCAAGCTGATACATTTTACCTACATTGATGCAGTGCATTGTACAAACCTCAAAGGGGTTGTCTCATGACAGACAATGGAGGCATATCGCTAGGCTAGGAATTCCCCCTATTGCCACCACTGGGACCCGCAGCTAAATCGAGAACAGAGCCACGAAAGTGAAGGAGGGCGCACTGTGCATGCGCAGCTGCCCTCCATTCTTTTTTTTATAGGGCCGCTGAAAATAGCCGAGCGCTGACACGGCTATTTCCATCGATCCCATAGAAGTGAATGGGAGCGGTGTGCCCCCATACACTTCTATAGGGAGCCGTCTTGGTGGTAGCCAGATCACTGGGACCCGCACCTATGAGACAATGGGGGCATCTCATAGTGATATCCCCCATTGTCTATGATGAGACAACCCCTTTAAGGGCACTCTGAGTTTTTTACCACTAATTTGATGTGTTGTCCAAGTCAGAATCAGCACCCAAAAAAATTACTCCAACCAGCTTTTCATTCATTTCAATGGGAAGCAGCACTTGCTTTTTTCTCTCGAGTGGTTCATACTGTGCCAGAAAAAGAAGCACCATACCCTATCTTGGCACGAAATACACATTGAATCTCTCAATAAAATGAATGGGAAGTAGCAAAAAAACCTTGCTGTATGCTCCATATGCATCTGTGTATTTTTTGTACGGATCCACGCCAAAAACCATGAGCAGAAAATGCAGTTTTGCATTGAAATATGTACCCCCACTAAAACTTGTAAAAAAAGGGGGTCAAAAATGTGCCAAAAAAGGCACAAGAGACATGATAAAAATACGTCTTAAAAAAAGACCTGCAGTTAAAATCAGTGCAGATTCCAAGCTACAGATGTAGCAGAGTTGACACACACTTGGTGAGTTATCACATTTAGTGATAAGAAAGACTGGGTTTGTCCATCTCCATGATTTTTTTTAAATTTTTTATAGCTGACAGTGCTATAAAAAAAAGAGTAATATAGACACCTTGCCAATTACCTTGGCGTTCCCATTCCAGTGCACCATTGGTCCTCCGCCGGCCTCTGTTTACTGGTCTCCAGTGATAACATGGTACATCGACAGATGACTGCTGCAGCCAATCACTGGCTGTAGTGGTGACATGTTGACCCCATTTAGGTCATTACTGTGGCCATTGATTGGCTACAGTGGTCCTTTGTTACACTGACATGTCATGGCTAGAACTAAGGGACAGAGATCAGTGGGGAACCTGGGAGCCGCAGGTGATTGGTAAGTATTGATGAGTATTACTCCTTTTTTATTTTATACAGATAAAAATTCATGGGTCTGAAAAACCCCTTTACGACAATGTAACAAACTCTCAGCTGTAAGCAGGGCTACAGTAGGTTGGAACAAAGGTATGTTTGGAGTAAAAAGGGCACTGAATTTAATTGGAATGAAATTCCAGCAAATTCTTGAAGCAAACATAACACCAACTGTGAAAAAGCTGAAGCTGAAAAAGCATGGCCTCTACAAATGGATAATGATCCTAAATCCACCTCAAAATCCAAAATAGACTACCCCAAAAGGCACAAGTTAAAGGTTTTACCATGGCCCTCACAGTCCCCTGATTTAAACACCATTGAAAATCTGTCAATAGACCTCAAAATGCATGAAAGACGGCCCAGAAATCTCACAGAACTGGAAGACTTTTGCAAGGAAGAATGGATGTAAATCCCTTAAAAAGAATTAAAAGACTCTTGGCCAAAAACGTCATTACAAGCTATGATACTTGCCAAAGGAGAAGCTATTAGATACTAAACCTTTGCATGCCACTGTGCATAGTAAACTTTCTTTTTCAGGCAAGTTATGATTAGTTAAGGTGGGTTGCTGGGTCCCTTAATAGGTACCATAGGTCCTTCAGTTACCCTACCAGTCCTGTTCTGATACCCACTTGCTAACAAGTCCACACGCAAAACACTATTGTAAGTCACAGATAATTGTGTTACATTTTATACAGTATGACAGAAGATTTTTATCTAATTTGGGGGGACTCTGGAAATAGCAGTGGGTTGATCTGACATACAGTGGTGCATAAGAGTTTGTGCCCCCTTCAGAATTTTCTATTTTTCTGCATAAATTTGACCTAAAACTACATGAGATTTTCACACTATTCCTGAAAATAGATAAAGATAACCAAATCAAACAAATGCAATAAAAATATTAAACTTGGTCATTTATTTACTGAGGAAAATTATCCACATAATCACATCTGTGAGTGGCAAAAATATGTACCGTGCCTTGCAAAAGTATTCACCCCTCTTTTTTCATGTTTTGGTGCCTTACAACCTGGAAATAACATGGATTGTTTAAAGGTTTCTACCACCACATTTTCACCTATTTAGCTGTCAGACACTAGCAATCTGCTAGTGTCTGCTCTACCTAACCATGCTATTGTAATCCCTTTCTGTGCAGCGGTTACCCTAAAAAACATAGTTTTATTGCTATGCTAATGAGCCTCTAGGTGCTATGGGGGCGTCTTTTCAGCACTTAGAGGCTCCGTCCACTCACCATTTCTGCCGCCCAGCGCGCTCCAGCCTGCCCCTCTCCTCTAGATTGACAGACTACTTCTCTGCATCTCGGCCGAATTCTCGCGCCTGCGCCGTGTGCTTCGGTATTCGGCGCAGGTGCAGTGAATGTCTCCCTGCGCCGGCATCTTCACTGCACCTGCGCCGATTACAGCGCTGGGAGCAGTCCAACAGTCACTGTGCCTGCGCCAAATACAGAAGCACACGGCGCAGGCACAAGTTGGCTGTCAATCTAGAGGAGAGGGGCGGGCTGGAGCGGGCTGGAGCGGGCTGGAGCGTGCTGGGCGGCGGAAATAGTGAGTGGACGGAGCAATCAGGCAATCAGAATAACTCCCTGGATCAACGACCCCTCTCTAGTAGCTATAGCCTGTAATATTATTACACTCCAGAAATACATCCAGGCCCCTCTTGAATTCCTTTATTGTACTCACCATCACCACCTCCTCAGGGAGAGAGTTCCATAGTCTCACTGCTCTTACTGTAAAGAATCCTCTTCTATGTTTGTGTACAAACCTTCTTTCCTCCAGACGCAGAGGATGTCCCCTCGTCACAGTCACAGTCCTGGGGATAAATAGATGATGGGATAGATCTCTGTACTGACCCCTGATATATTTATACATATTAATTGATATTTTACTATGCAAGCCTTCTACAAGATCATTAATAAATATATTGAAGAGAATAGGGCCCAATACTGACCCCTGAGGTACCCCACTAGTGACAGTGACCCAATCTGAGTATGTACCGTTAATAACCACCCTCTGTTTTCTATCATTGAGCCAGTTACTTACCCACATACAGACGTTTTCTCCCAGTCCAAGCATTCTCATTTTATATACTAACCTTTTATGTGGTACAGTGTCAAATGCTTTGGAGAAGTCCAGATATACGACATCCATTGATTCGCCGCTGTCAAGTCTAGAACTTACCTCCTCATAGAAACTGATTAAATTAGTTTGGTATGACTGATCCCTCATGAAGCCATGCTGATATGGCGTTATTTGCTTATTTCCATTGAGTTGCTCTAAGATAGCATCTCTTAGAAAACCTTCAAACAGTTTACCCACAACAGATGTTAAACTTACCGGCCTATAGTTTCCAGGCTCTGTTTTTGGACCCTTTTTGAATATTGGCACAACATTTGCCATTCGCCAATCCTGTGGGACATGCCCTGTCAGTATAGAGTCCGCAAATTCAGTATAGAGTCCGCAAAGTCTCTATTAGCTTGCCACATCTTACCACTGGGATTTTTGCCCATTCCTCCTTGCAAAACTGCTCTGGCTCCTTCAAGTTGGATGGTTTGCGCTTGTGAACAGCAACCTTTAAGTCTGACCACAGATTTTCTATTGGATTGAGATCCGTGCTTTGACTAGGCCATTCCAACACATTTACATGTTTCCCCTTAACCCCTTCCCGACCTTTGACGTACTGTTACGTCATGGGAACCACTGAGTTCCCACAATTTGACGTAATAGTACGTCATAGTGATCGCGCGGGCACCGGAGCGGTGCGCGCGCCATCACTGAAGGGGCCCGGCAGTCCGTGGTAGCCGGGCCCCTGCTGTATCCGCCGGCATCGCTGTAAAATCCGATGCCGGCAGATTAACCCCTTCTATGCTGTGGTCCGCGCTGACCGCGACATAGAGGAGGTTTGTGTCAGGTGAACGATCGCATTGAGTACCCGCACTGCTGTGGCGGGGACCCGATGCAACACAAGGCAGCCCGATGTCGTGCAGAGGCTGCCAAATGCCTTGCATGGCATCGGGAACTGCCTTCTACGGGTGCCGAGGAGATTCAGCCTCAGGCCTGTCATACACTAACAGGCAATGCATTACAATACATTGTATTGTAATGCATTGCAGAGAGGATCAGACCCCCAAAAGTAAATGTTATAAATAAAGTAAAGTAAAAAAAAAACAAAAAAAGTTTTTTTTATAAAATTTATAAAGTAATAAAATTAATAAAGTAAAAAAGAAAAAAAAACGCCCCTTTCCGCTTATTTTATAATAAAAAACAGAAAAAAAAACACACGCATATTAGGTATCGCCACATCCGTAATGACCGGCTCTATAAATATATCACATGATTTACCCTGTCCAATAAACACCATAAAAAAATAACCTTACATCACAAAAAGTGCAACACCAAGCGATCAAAAAGGCGTTTGCCCCCCAAAATGGTATCAATAAAAACGTCACCTCATCCTGCAAAAAATGAGCCCCTTCTGAAGACAATCGCCCAAAAAATAAAAAAAACTATAGCTCTCAGAACATGGAGACACTAAAACATCATTTTTTTTTTTTCAAAACTGCTATTATTGTGCTAAAGTGAAATACATAAAAAAATATACATATTAGGTATCGCCACGTCCGTAACAAACAGCTCTATAAAAATATTACATGAACTAACCACTCAGGTGAACACCGTTAAAAAAAAATAAAAATGTGTACAAAAAAAGCCATTTTTGTCACATTACATCACAAAAATTTCAACAGCAAGTGATCAAAAAGGCGTATGCCCCCCAAAATAGTACCAATCATACCGTCACCTCATCCTGCAAAAAATGAGACCCTACCTAAGAGAATCAGTCCTAAAATACAAAAACTATGGCTCTCAGACTATGGAGACACTAAAATATGATTATTTTTTGCTTCAAAACTGCTATTATTGTGCTAAAGTGAAAAAAATAAAGTATACATATTAGGTATCGCCACATCCGTAACAAACAGCTCTATACAAATATCACATGAACTAACCACTCAGATGAACACCGTAAAAAAAAAAAAACTGTAAAAAAAAAGCCATTTTTGTCACATTACATCACAAAAATTGCAACAGCAAGTGATCAAAAATACGTATTCCCCCCAAGATAGTACCAATCAGACCGTCGCCTCATCCCGCAAAAAATAAGACCCTACCTGAGAGAATCGGTCAAAAACTAAAAAAGCTATGGCTCTCAGACTATGAGACACTAAAATATCATTATTTTGTTTTTAAAAATGCTATTATTGTGAAAAACTTAAATAAATAGGAAAAATTTGACATATTAAGTAATGCCACGTGCGTAACGATCTGCTCTATAAAAAAAGTCACATGACCTAATCCCTCAGGTAAACGCTGTAAAAATAAAAAATAAAAACGGTGCCAAAACATACATTTTTTGTTTCCTTGATACGGAACAATAAAAAAATCACATGTACCCCAAAATAGTACCAATAAAACTGGCACCTTATCCTGTAGTTTCCAAAATGTGGTCACTTTTTTGAGTTTCTACTGAGTTTCAAAAAACCAGTCCAGCAAAATCTGCCTTCCAAAAACCGTATGGCATTCCTTTCCTTCTGTGTCCTGCCATGTGCCCATACAGCAGTTTACGACCACATATGGGGTGTTTATGTAAACTACAGAATCAGAGCCATAAATATTGAGTTTGGTTTGGCTGTTAACCCTTGCTTTGTAACTGGAAAAAAATATTAAAATGGAAAATTTGCCAAAAAAGTGAAATTTTGAAATTGTATCTCTATTTTCCATTAATTCTTGTGGAACACCTAAAGGGTTAACAAAGTTTGTAAAATCAGTTTTGAATACCTTGAGGGGTGTAGTTTTTAGAATGGGGTCACTTTTTTGGAGTTTCTACTCTAGGGGTGCATCAGGGGGGCTTCAAATGGGACATGGTGTCAAAAAACCAGTCCAGCAAAATCTGCCTTCCAAAAACCTTATGGCATTCCTTTCCTTCTGCGCCCTGCCGTGTGTCCGTACAGCGGTTTACGATCGCATATGGGGTGTTTCTGTAAACTACAGAATCAGGGCCATAAATATTGAGTTTTGTTTGGCTGTTAACCCTTGCTTTGTAACTGGAAAAAAATTATTAAAATGGAAAATCTGCCAAAAAAGTGAAATTTTGAAATTGTATCTCTATTTTCCATTAATTCTCGTGGAACACCTAAAGTGTTAACAAAGTTTGTAAAATCAGTTTTGAATACCTTGAGAGGTGTAGTTTCTAGAATGGGGTCATTTTTGGGTGGTTTCTATTATGTAAGCCTCACAAAGTGACTTCAGACCTGAACTGGTCCTTGAAGAGTGGGTTTTTGAAAATTTCTTAAAAAGTTCAAGATTTCCTTCTAAACTTCTAAGCCTTGTAACATCCCCAAGCCTTGTAACATTTTGGGCAAATCTGGTATTTTTTTTACTCCATTTTACCAGTGTCATAAAAGTACAATATGTGACGAAAAAACTATCTCAGAATGGCCTGGATAAGTCAAAGCATTTTAAAGTTATCACCACATAAAGTGACACATGTCAGATTTGCAAAAAATGGCCTGGGCAGGAATGTTAAAACAGGCCCGGTGTTGAAGGGGTTAAACCACTCAAGTGTTGCTTTAGCAGAGTGTTTGGGGTCATGGTCCTGCTGGAAGGTGAACCTCCATCCTGGCCTCAAATCACTCATAGAGTGGTACAGGTTTTGCTCAAGAATATCCCTGTATTTAGCACCATCCATCTTTCCTTCAACTCTGACCAGTTTCCCAGTCCAGTCCTTTTTGTTTTTTGCTGAAAGTAATGGCTTTTTTTTTTTTATACTTTATTGCTCTTATTGTATAAGATGGATTTATGGACTCTTTATATTTGACATATATTAGAGTACTAAGGGACTGCGGCCCCAAAGGTAGTGGGATAAAAAGAGGAATTGGCTCTGTATAAACCCAGGCCTTTTCCCTGGGGATCGCCATCACAACTTCTTTTGGATATCCTTCCAGGCGGTTCTGAGGTTTGAGATGTCTGACTCGGGCTTCTTTGTTGTTGGTTTTAGGATAGGGGTGTAAATAGAGAGGCCCGACTCAAGTAGCTTTTAGGGTCCCTTGTCTGCAGAGAAAGGGTCATAATTAGGGATGAGCGAACCCGAACTGTATAGTTCGGGTTCGTACTGAATTTTGGCATGTCCGTAATACGGACCCGAACCCGAACATTTTCGTAAAAGTCCGTGTTCGGGTTCCGTGTTCGGCGCTTTCTTGGCGCTTTTTGAAAGGCTGCAAAGCAGCCAATCAACAAGCGTCATACTACTTGCCCCAAGAGGCCATCACAGCCTTGCCTACTATTGGCATGGCTGTGATTGGCCAGTGCAGCATGTGACCCAGCCTCTATATAAGCTTGGGTCACGTAACGCTGCACGTCACTCTGCTGATTCAAGCATAGGGAGAGGTTGCTGCTGCGACGTTAGGGCGAGATTAGGCAGATTAACTCCTCCAAAAGACTTCATTCTGTGATCGATCTGCAGCTGTGGATCATTGAAGTGCTAATATAATTGCTCACTTTTTTGAGGCTGCCCAGAGCGTTTTTAGATCACTTTTTTCTGGGGTGATCGGCGGCCATTTTGTGGCTTGTGGTGCGCCAGCACAAGCTATCACCAAGTGTATTTAACCATCAATAGTGTGGTTATTTTTTGCTATATCCTACATCAGCTGCAGGCTGAGCCTGTGTCACCGAAGTGCATTTAACCATCAACAGTCTGGTTATTTTTTGGCCATATACTACATCAGCTGCAGGCTGAGCCTGTGTCACCGAAGTGCATTTAACCATCAACAGTCTGGTTATTTTTTGGCCATATACTACATCGGCTGCAGGCTGAGCCTGTGTCACCGAAGTGCATTTAACCATCAACAGTCTGGTTATTTTTTGGCCATATACTACATCTGTTGCAGGCTGAGCCTGTGTCACCCAAGTGCATTTAACCATCAATAGTCTGGTTATTTTTTGGCAATATACTACATCAGGGGCAAGTTGAGCCTGTCACCCAGCGCCTAAAAAATAGACCTGACATTTCTATTCAACCAAATTTGTACTGTTTTAGCTGGTCAAGTTATTTGTAGTGACCGTAAAAGCACACTTTTTGTTCTGGGTTGAAAAACTATTCCCAAATTTGCCATTCTCAAAATAACTAGTTTCTGCTATATGAGGCCTACTTGAAATCTATCCCAAAAAGGATATCTTACATTGAAGGTGCTGATAGTGTCATTCAGAAAAACTTAACACACACGCTACCGTGCAGATACAGGTCTAATTCTGTGATTAAACCTATACCTGTCACACAGCGCAAAAAAAAAACAGGCCTCACATTTCTATTCAACCAAATCTGTACTGTTTTAGCTGGTCAAGTTATTTGTAGTGACCGTAAAAGCACACTTTTTGTTCTGGGTTGAAACAATGGGAACAATGGGAACAATGAGGAAACAATGAGGAAAACATCTAATAAGGGACGCGGACGTGGACATGGTCGTGGTGGTGTTAGTGGACCCTCTGGTGCTGGGAGAGGACGTGGCCGTTCTGCCACAGCCACACGTCCTAGTGAACCAACTACCTCAGGTCCCAGTAGCCAGCAGAATTTACAGCGATATTTGGTGGGGCCCAATGCCGTTCTAAGGATGGTAAGGCCTAAGCAGGTACAGGCATTAGTCAATTGGGTGGCCGACAGGGGATCCAGCACGTTCACATTATCTCCCACCCAGTCTTCTGCAGAAAGCGCACAGATGGCGCATGAAAACCAAGCCTATCGGTCTGTCACATCACCCCCATGCATATCAGGGAAACTGTCTGAGCCTCAAGTTATGCAGCAGTCTCTTATGCTGTTTGAAGACTCTGCTGCCAGGGTTTCCCAAGGGCATCCACCTAGCCCTTCCCCAGGGGTGGAAGAGATAGAATGCACTAACGCACAACCACTTATTTTTCCTGATGATGAGTACATGGGAATACCACCTCAGCACGTCTCTGATGATGACGAAACACAGGTGCCAACTGCTGCGTCTTTCTGCAGTGTGCAGACTGAACAGGAGGTCAGGGTTCAAGACTGGGTGGAAGACGATGCAGGGGACGATGAGGTCCTAGACCCCACATAGAATGAAGGTCGTGCCACTGACTTTCAGAGTTCGGAGGAAGAGGCAGTGGTGAGACCGAGCCAACAGCGTAGCAAAAAAGGGAGCAGTGGGCAAAATCATAACACCCGCCGCCAAGTGACTCCGCCTGCTACTGACCGCCGCCATCTGGGACCGAGCACCCCAAAGGCAGCTTCAAGGAGTTCCCTGGCATGGCACTTCTTCAAACAATGCGCTGACGACAAGACCCGAGTGGTTTGCACGCTGTGCCATCAGAGCCTGAAGCGAGGCATTAACGTTCTGAACCTTAGCACAACCTGCATGACCAGGCACCTGCATGCAAAGCATGAACTGCAGTGGACTAAACACCTTAAAAACAAGGAACTCACTCAGGCTCCCCCTGCTACCTCTTCTGCTGCTGCCGCCGCCTCGGCCTCTTCTGCTGCTGCCGCCGCCTCGGCCTCTTCCTCCGCCTCTGGAGGAACGTTGGCACCTGCCGCCCAGCAAACATGGGATGTACCACCAACACCACCACCTGCGTCACCAAGCATCTCAACCATGTCACACGGCAGCGTTCAGCTCTCCATCTCACAAACATTTGAGAGAAAGCGTAAATTCCCACCTAGCCACCCTCGATCCCTGGCCCTGAATGCCAGCATTTCTAAACTACTGGCCTATAAAATGCTGTCATTTAGGCTGGTGGACACACACAGCTTCAAACAGCTCATGTGGCTTGCTGTCCCACAGTATGTTGTTCCCAGCCGGCACTACTTCTCCAAGAGAGCCGTGCCTTCCCTGCACAACCAAGTGTCGGATAAAATCAAGTGTGCACTGCGCAACGCCATCTGTGGCAAGGTCCCCCTAACCACAGATACGTGGACCAGTAAGCACGGCCAGGGACGCTATATCTCCCTAACTGCACACTGGGTAAATGTAGTGGCGGCTGGGCCCCAGGCGGAGAGCTGTTTGGCGCACGTCCTTCCGCCGCCAAGGATCGCAGGGCAACATTCTTTGCCTCCTGTCTCCTCCTCCTCCTACTCAGCTTCCTCCTCCTCTTCTTCCACCTGCTCATCCAGTCAGCCACACACCTTCACCACCAACTTCAGCACAGCCCGGGGTAAACGTCAGCAGGCCGTTCTGAAACTCATATGTTTGGGGGACAGGCCCCACACCGCACAGGAGTTGTGGCGGGGTATAGAACAACAGACCGACGAGTGGTTGCTGCCGGTGAGCCTCAAGCCCGGCCTGGTGGTGTGCGATAATGGGCGAAATCTCGTTGCAGCTCTGGGACTAGCCGGTTTGACGCACATCCCTTGCCTGGCGCATGTGCTGAATTTGGTGGTGCAGAAGTTCATTCGCAACTTCCCCGACATGTCAGAGCTGCTGCATAAAGTGCGGGCCGTCTGTTCGCGCTTCCGGCGTTCACACCCTGCCGCTGCTCGCCTGTCTGCGCTACAGCGTAACTTCGGCCTTCCCGCTCACCGCCTCATATGCGACGTGCCCACCAGGTGGAACTCCACCTTGCATATGCTGGACAGACTGTGCGAGCAGCAGCAGGCCATAGTGGAGTTTCAGCTGCAGCACACACGGGTCAGTCGCACTGCGGAACAGCACCACTTCACCACCAATGACTGGGCCTCCATGCGAGACCTGTGTGCCCTGTTGCGCTGTTTCGAGTACTCCACCAACATGGCCAGTGGCGATGACGCCGTTATCAGCGTTACAATACCACTTCTATGTCTCCTTGAGAAAACACTTAGGGCGATGATGGAAGAGGAGGTGGCCCAGGAGGAGGAGGAGGAAGAGGGGTCATTTTTAGCACTTTCAGGCCAGTCTCTTCGAAGTGACTCAGAGGGAGGTTTTTTGCAACACCAGAGGCCAGGTACAAATGTGGCCAGACAGGGCCCACTACTGGAGGACGAGGAGGACGAGGATGAGGTGGAGGAGGATGAGGATGAAGCATGTTCACAGTGGGGTGGCACCCAAAGCAGCTCGGGCCCATCACTGGTGCGTGGCTGGGGGGAAACACAGGACGATGACGATACGCCTCCCACAGAGGACAGCTTGTCCTTACCTCTGGGCAGCCTGGCACACATGAGCGACTACATGCTGCAGTGCCTGCGCAAGGACAGCAGAGTTGCCCACATTTTAACGTGTGCGGACTACTGGGTTGCCACCCTGCTGGATCCCCGGTACAAAGACAATGTGCCCACCTTACTTCCTACACTGGAGCGTGATAGGAAGATGCGCGAGTACAAGCGCACGTTGGTAGACGCGCTACTGAGAGCATTCCCAAATGTCACAGGGGAACCAGTGGAAGCCCAAGGCGAAGGCAGAGGAGGAGCCAGATGTCGCCAACGCAGCTGTGTCACGGCCAGCTCCTCTGAGGGCAGGGTTAGCATGGCAGAGATGTGGAAAAGTTTTGTCACCACGCCACAGCTAACTGCACCACCACCTGATACGGAACGTGTTAGCAGGAGGCAACATTTCACTAACATGGTGGAACAGTACCTGTGCACACCCCTCCACGTACTGACTGATGGTTCGGCCCCATTCAACTTCTGGGTCTCCAAATTGTCCACGTGGCCAGAGCTAGCCTTTTATGCCTTGGAGGTGCTGGCCTGCCCGGCGGCCAGCGTTTTGTCTGAACGTGTATTCAGCACGGCAGGGGGCGTCATTACAGACAAACGCAGCCGCCTGTCTACAGCCAATGTGGACAAGCTGGCGTTCATAAAAATGAACCAGGCATGGATCCCACAGGACCTGTCCATCCCTTGTGCAGATTAGATATTAACTACCTCCCCTTAACAATATATTATTCTACTCCAGGGCACTTCCTCATTCAATACTATTTTTATTTTCATTTTACCATTATATTGCGGGGCAACCAAAAGTTGAATGAACCTCTCCTCTGCCTGGGTGCCGAGGCCTAAATGTGTGACAGTGGCCTGTTCCAGTGGTGGGTGACGTGAAGCCTGATTCTCTGCTATGACATGAAGACAGATTCTGTGCTGACATAAGGCCAGATTCTCTGTTACGGGACCTCTCTCCTCTGCCTGGGTGCCTGGGCCTAAATATGTGACAGTGGCCTGTTCCAGTGGTGGGTGACATGAAGCTTGATTCTCTGCTATGACATGAAGACAGATTCTGTGCTGACATAAGGCCAGATTCTCTGTTACGGGACCTCTCTCCTCTGCCTGGGTGCCGGGGCCTAAATGTGTGACAGTGGCCTGTTCTAGTGGGTGGGTGACGTGAAGCCTGATTCTCTGCTATGACATGAAGACAGATTCTCTGCTGACATAAGGCCAGATTCTCTGTTACGGGACCTCTCTCCGCTGCCTGGGTGCCGGGGCCTAAATGTGTGACAGTGGCCTGTTCCAGTGGGTGGGTGACGTGAAGCCTGATTCTCTGCTATGACATGAAGACTGATTCTGCGCTGACATAAGGCCAGATTCTCTGTTACGGGACCTCTCTCCTCTGTCTGGGTGCCGGGGCCTAAATATGTGACAGTGGCCTGTTCCAGTGGTGGGTGACGTGAAGCCTGATTCTCTGCTATGACATGAAGACAGATTCTGTGCTGACATAAGGCCAGATTCTCTGTTACGGGACCTCTCTCCTCTGTCTGGGTGCCTGGGCCTAAATATGTGACAGTGGCCTGTTCCAGTGGGTGAGTGACGTAAAGCCTGATTCTCTGCTATGACATGAAGACAGATTCTGTGCTGACATAAGGCTAGATTCTCAGTTATGGGACCTCTCTCCTCTGCCTGGGTACCGGGGCCTAAATGTGTGACAGTGGCCTGTTCCAGTGGGTGGGTGACGTGAAGCCTGATTCTCTGCTATGACATGAAGACTGATTCTGCACTGACATAAGGCCAGATTCTCTGTTACGGGACCTCTCTCCTCTGTCTGGGTGCCGGGGCCTAAATATGTGACAGTGGCCTGTTCCAGTGGTGGGTGACGTGAAGCCTGATTCTCTGCTATGACATGAAGACTGATTCTGCGCTGACATAAGGCCAGATTCTCTGTTACGGGACCTCTCTCCTCTGTCTGGGTGCCGGGGCCTAAATATGTGACAGTGGCCTGTTCCAGTGGTGGGTGACGTGAAGCCTGATTCTCTGCTATGACATGAAGACAGATTCTGTGCTGACATAAGGCCAGATTCTCTGCTACGGGACCTCTCTCCTCTGTCTGGGTGCCGGGGCCTAAATATGTGACAGTGGCCTGTTCCAGTGGTGGGTGACGTGAAGCCTGATTCTCTGCTATGACATGAAGACTGATTCTGTGCTGACATAAGGCCAGATTCTCTGTTACGGGACCTCTCTCCTCTGTCTGGGTGCCTGGGCCTAAATATGTGACAGTGGCCTGTTCCAGTGGGTGGGTGACGTGAAGCCTGATTCTCTGCTATGACATGAAGACTGATTCTGCGCTGACATAAGGCCAGATTCTCTGTTACGGGACCTCTCTCCTCTGTCTGGGTGCCGGGGCCTAAATATGTGACAGTGGCCTGTTCCAGTGGTGGGTGACGTGAAGCCTGATTCTCTGCTATGACATGAAGACAGATTCTGTGCTGACATAAGGCCAGATTCTCTGTTACGGGACCTCTCTCCTCTGTCTGGGTGCCGGGGCCTAAATATGTGACATAGGCCTGTTCCAGTGGTGGGTGACGTGATGCCTGATTCTCTGCTGTGACATGAAGACTGATTCTGCGCTGACATGAAGCCAGATTCTCTGCTATGGCATGAAGAGACTGATTCTCTGCTGACATGAAGCCAGATTCTTTGCTATGGCATGAAGAGACTGATTCTCTGCTGACGTGAAGCCAGATTCTCTGCTATGGGACCTCTGTCCAATTGATATTGGTTAATTTATATTTTTTTTATTTTTATTTTAATTAATTTCCCTATCCACATTTGTTTGCAGGGGATTTACCTACATGTTGCTTTCTTTTGCAGCCCTCTAGCTCTTTCCTGGGCTGTTTTACAGCCTTTTTAGTACCCAAAAGTTCGGGTCCCCATTGACTTCAATGGGGTTCGGGACGAAGTTCGGGTCGGGTTCGGAAAACATTTCTGGGAAGTTCGGCCGAACTTCTCGAACCCGAACATCCAGGTGTTTGCTCAACTCTAGTCATAATTCCTCTTGTTATCCTTTAAATACTGAATGTGTTTTTTGCTAAATCCCAGTCTTTGTCCAGAAATTGGGATTGGGTTTGTCATTCTGTATTGGTCATCCTTCTTATACAGGTGTGTTGTTTTGTAAAATTGTATCGCGATGGCCAAACAGGGGGGTACTAGGAAGGGGAAGTTGGCAAATACCCATACAGAATCCGTTTCTCCCTCGTCTATGAAGGGGGAGAAATCTAAACAGCTTTTGATAACTGGCATAACGAGGCAGATCAGCTCTCCCAAAAACTTATCACAGTATGTGCATCACAATACGCAAAAGTAGAAATCAAGTCTCTCATTTCATAGTGAGGAGCTGGTTGGGTTGGGAGCCTTGAGTGAAACGGCTGTTGATCTAAGTTAAGCCATCAGAATCTCAAAACTATCAGACCAGGCAGGAGCAACCACCTAGCTTAAGTGATATCTTTTCTGAGATAAATATTCCGCAATTTTGGATCTTTCCATGCAAATGGATGGCCTGAAGGAGTCAGTGGGGTTGCTTCGAGCTGATGTCCAGAAGTATAAGGAGAAGATGAAGGAAGTTGAGAAAAGGGTTACACAAGTTGAGGACACTTTGCAGAATGTAGTTAAGCAGAATCAGGAGTTAATAATGGAAAACAAGGAAATAAGGAAGAAACTTGTTGATATAGAGAATAGATCAAGGAGGCTTAATTTACGATGTGTAGGTCTGCCTGAGGGTGCGGAGGGTCAAGATTCAATTAGCTTTGTCCAAAACTGGCTTAATGACAAACTAGGTCAAGATATTTCTGGTTGTAACGACTTTGTTCAGCGGGCCCATAGAGTTCCCTCTAGACCACCTACGCCTGGGGAGAGACTTAGAGTTATGTTGATAAATGTGCTGATGTCCAAAGACAAAGATGAAATTATGCGCAGAATTAGGAAAAAGGGAAACCTGGACTTTAATGGTTCAGTGATTATGATCTTTCCGGACTACGCTAGAGAGAAGATGAAGGAACGTAGTAGTTTCATGGAGATTAAAAAGATTCTCCGTCAGAAGGGAATAAGATACTCTATATTGTTTCCTGCTAAATTACGTATTGTATGGGAAGATTGGTTTTGTGATTCTCCAGAAGAATCTAGGGATTGGGTAGCCAAGAATACTTAAGTTTTATTTATATTCTGAAATTGAGGGGGGGGGGAGTACAATGCGTGGTTAGAGTACTAGAAGTGTGTATTTCTTCTGGTGCAAGTGTTTTTTTTTTCCTGTCCATCTCTCCGCCTTCTCTCTGCCTTGCCTTGCCCTTCTCCTTCTCTCCCCCTCTCACATGGGTCGGGGAGACAGGAATGTGGTGTTCTATGGGTTCTTACATATAGTAATAAGCGATGAATCGATATGCGTATACTCTCATGGAACATTAGAGGCCTAGGAGCAGGAACTAAGAGGCTAGCGGTTTTTAACTTATTAAATAGATCACTCCCTGCTATCATTTGTCTCCAAAAGACACATTTATTGGAAAATTCCACCTCCATTGAAAAACCATGGGTCCAATATGCGTTTCGACTTTCTCCTCATACTCCAGAGGGGTCAGTGTTCTGATCCACAGATCTATAAATATACAGATAAACGAGGCGATAATTGATTCTGAAGGACGTTTTGTTGTTTTAGATTTTCTCTGGAATAATAAACTATGGCTTCTTGCGGCGGTATATATTCCTCCTCCTTTTTTTCCTATTGTTTTGCTAAAAATTCACGAACTTGTGATGAGTCGAAGTAATAGGGCACTTTTGATTGTTGGTGATTTTAACACGGTTTTGGATGAAACCCTGGATAGATGTAGAGTAGGGGAACTTAAAAAGGGGCTCACAGGATCAAAAATTATTAAGTATATTTTAGAATTTGGATGGCTCGATATTTGGAGATCTCTTTTTCCGCTAAAAAGGAGTTTTTCATGTTTCTCAAAAACACATAGGGTATTTTCACGTATTGATTTAGCACTAGTTAATGAAGGAGCACATCATTATATTAATAATGTTAAATACTCCCAGAGAGGGGTATCAGATCACTGTCCTTTATTAGTAGATTCGGGGAGGAGGTCTTAGGAAACACAAATAGGTGGAAAATAAATTTAAAGGTTTTGGATGTCAAAGAAGCACAGGAGAAAATTCAGGAGGAAATGGAGGAGTTTTTCGTAAGAAATAAGGGATCCACCCCCGTGGATATCGCTTGGGATACGGGTAAGGCATTCCTTAGAGGGTTACTCTTGAAGCATATAGTCAGGTAAAAAAAGAGCCGTGATAAATATATCAGAGAACTGGAGGAAATAGTCTCTACTAAAGAACAAGATTTTATCAGAGACCCCAAATTAGATCTATATGAGAGTTGGTTGCAACACCAAAATAAACTATAAGATGTGTATCTCCTACAAGCAGAGAGACAAAAATTAAATCAGGTAAGTTCCAACTATGTACAAGGCCATCTCCCTGGTAAAAGGTTAGCCGCTCTGATTAAGGCCCAAAAACCTAAAAAAAAAAAAATTGGTTTAAAAAATCAGCAGGGTCAGGTATGTAGTGATGATATAGACAAAGTTTTACTTACTAAAGACTTTTTCAAAGATATGTATAAAACTGAATTTTCGGGAGAGTTAAGAGATGTTAAAGGTTTCCTGAATCAGATAACGGTGGGACTTTTGGGGAGGGAGCAGCGGGAGGCTTTGGAGGCGCCGATATCGGTCCGGGAAATAGACTTGGTCCTTAAGTCATTAGCATTAAATAAATGTGCGGGTCTAGATGGACTCCCTTATGAGATTTATGTTATGCTTAAGAAGGTCTTCCCCATGAGATTGTGGGAAATGTGGAACTATTCAAGAGAAAAGGCTATTCTTCCTGAATCTCTGAGGGAGGCACTTATTATTTTAATTTTGAAGGAGGGAAAGGACCCTAGTCTATTGGACTCATATCGCCCGATTTCCCTAATAAACTCAGATTGCAAGATACTATCTAAAATACTTGCCGACAGATTAAAGTCGGTCATTACTACAATTATTCATGAAGATCAAACCGGATTTATTCCGGGGAAATCTATTTTGATTAATATTAGGAGATGTTATCTGAATATGCAGTTGAAGTCGGAAAATGTGGGTCAGAGATTCCTTTTATCGATCAACGCCTCCAAGGCCTTCAATACTGTAGAATGGCCCTTTCTCTTTGAGACCCTGGGAAAATTGGAGTTCGGACCACATTTTATTCAGTGGATTAAGTTGTTATATTCTGATATAAGAGCTAGAGTAGCCCTTAATGGTCTGGTTCCCGAGCCCTTTCGGATTCAGAGGGGGGTACGGCAAGGATGCCCCTTATCCCCTCTGTTATTTGCAATTGCTTTGGAACCTTTAGCATCTTTAATAAGACAGGATAAAGACATAGTTGGTTTTAAGTTTGGTTTGCATGAAGAAAAGATTGCGCTATATGCGGATGACCTGATGTTGTTTGATCTCTAGCAATTTTGGAGGTCTTTGAAAACTATAGACTCGTAGCTGGTCTGAAAATAAACTGGGATAAGTCTGCATGCATCCCCATAGACCCTCTAGGCAACTTTGTTCCTGCCACGTAAAAAATTCAGCAAGGAGGAGTGAAATTTTTGGGATAGTGGTGTCTGCACTACCAGGAGAATTCATTAATCAGAATGTAACTCCTATGATAAAGAAAATTAAAGAGAAAGTTAGGATATGGAAAAAGTTGCCGCTCTCCATGTCAGGAAGGATAGCTTTGATTAGAATGTGCTTATTACCTCTTATAAATTACATCCTATGGAATGCTCCAGTGGCAATCCCAGATAAAAAAAAATTAAGATACTGGAGGGTTTGCTGTCCGACCTGATCTGGAGAGGTCGTAAACCGAGAATGCGACTTCAAAAGCTGAGATATCCCCAGAAGCAAGGAGGTTTGTCTATTCCGGATCTCAGGTTATATAGCTTGGCGGGCCAACTGAAGAACTGTTAAGATTGGGGGAATTCCCAAATATTGTGTTCTATCCTGCTTACCTATCCCCCGAGGTTGAGAGATGTGGGCATATGTCAGCTTCTAGATGCAGGATTTCACCTTCAAAAATGGATAGATAAATCTCCAACTATGTTATTGATGTATAAAACTTGGACTTCTTTGAAAAGGATGTGGAGAGCTCCAGACCTACACAAGGCTACGTTAATATGGAATAACCCCATGATAAAAGACCTGGCCGGGTTAGATATCTCAGTATGGAGTAAGAGAGGGATTTATAATCTGGGTCAGGTATGGAACAACAATATGATGATTTATTTTCAGGAGCTTAGCAGGGCGTATGATATTCCTGAATCTTTTGTTTTTTCTTATTATCAATTTCAACATGCTCTGAAAATGTGCCTGAAGGGTAATGAGGATCTTCAGACATTACCTCCTCAATTGACTAGTATTATGGGTATGTGCGAAGGGAAAAAAAGGATTTCAATATTCTATAAACTACTATTAAATTGTACTTATGCAAAATTAGATGTGCGAGGATATCAAAAAGTGGGAGGGTACTTTTTCCCCCGGTAGACAGTATAATTGGTCGGAAATTATAGCTAGTCCGTTCAAGTATCAAAAAATCGAGCACACCAATTAATACAATTTTTTGTAGTACATAGACTATACTACACTCCAGCAAAACTAGAGAGGTTCTATAAAAATAAATCCTTTAGTTGCCTGAAGTGTGGGGAGGAGGGATCTGATGATGTGCATCTTCTTTGGACCTGTAGTAATATTTCGAGATTTTGGAGAGAAGTGATAAGCAAGATTTTGGAGTTACATAAGTTAACCATACCGGAAGAGTTTGAAATATGTGTCCTTGGAGACATGTCTAGCTTTAGGTCCGTCTCATACCGAGTAATAGCCTCTAAACTCCTGTTCCTAGCGGTAAGATGCATTGTTAAATTTTGGATGCAAAAAAGCTCCCCCTATCTAAAGTTTTGGGAGAATTCTGTGAAGTCGGATTTGTTCTGTGAGAAACTAACCGTAGTCAACGAGAAAAAAACAAGCTGTTTACTGAAATTTGGAAGAGATGGTTGGTGAATTTGGAGGGGACTGGACTGGGCCTATAAGGCGACGGGGAGTGAGGGAATGGAGAGCGGACGGAAAGAGAAAAGACTATTCCCTTATTTTTTTTTTTTTTTTTCGTGTGGGAGGGGTTTTCTAGGGTATTTTTTTGGGGGGGGGAGAAAAGAAAGAAGAGGGGGAGGGGAGGGGAAGAAGGGGGAGAAAAAAATATGTTAGAAAAAATGTGTTTTGTATGTAAGCAGTTTTGGATGCTTTGGAATTTGTTTCAGAATTGTATGAAATTGTAAGGAGCTTTTTTACCAATTCTGTGTTTTTTAATGTATGGCTAATAAAAATAATTTAAGAAAAAAAAAAAAAAGAAAGAAAGTAATGGCTTTCTTCTGGCCACTCTTACATAAAGCCCAACTCTATGGAGTGTACGGCTTATTGTCGTCCTATGTACAGATACTCCAGTCTCTGATGTAGAACTCTGCAGCTCCTCCAGTGTTACCTTAGGTCTCTGTGCTGCCTCTCTTATTAATGCCCTGCTTGCCCGGTCCGTGAATTTGGTGGGCAGCCGTCTCTTGGCAGTTTTGCTGTTGTGCCATGTTCTTTCCATTTGGTTATGATTGATTTGATGGTGCTCCTGGGAATCATCAAAGATTTGGATATTTTTTTATAACCTAACCCTGACTTGTACTTCTATAAAACATTGTCCCTTACTTGTTTGGAGAGTTCCTTGGTCTTCATGGCAGTGTTTGGTTAGTGATGCCTCTTGCTTAGGTGTTGCAGCCTCTGGTGCCTTTAAAAAAAAGGTGTGCATATGTAATGACAGATCATGTGACACTTAGATTGCACAGAGGTGGACATCATTTAACTAATTATGTGACTTCTGAAGGTAATTGGTTGCACCAGAGCTTTTTATGGGATTCCTAACAAAGGTGGTGAATACATACGCACATGCCAATTTTCTGTTTTCTATTTCTAAACAATAGTTTTATATATTTATTTTTTCTCATTTTACATCACCAACTTAGACTATTGTGTTCTGATCCATCACATAAAATTCTGATTAACAAAACATTGAACTTAAGGCTGTAATGTAACAAAACATGAAAAAAGTCAAGGGGGGGGATACTTTTGCAAGGCACTGTAAACCTTTGCTTTTAGTATCTGAATTGCCTCCCTTGAGCAGAAATAATTGCAACCATATGTTTCCAGTAATTGTTGATTAGTCATTTACATTGGGTTGGAGGAATTTGAATCAATTCGATGGGATGCATATAGGATAAGGATTTTATGCTTAAATGCAGTGTTTTCCTTTCTCCAAATATTTTTTGCCCCATAAGACGCATTTTAAAACTGGTGAATGCTCTGGACTGACCACTTCCTGGTCCTCGGCTGTCAGCTGTGACTGTGCACAGTGTGAGCGTGCTCTGTGACCTCACGCTGTGCACGTCAGGTCACAGCACAGTTGACAGCAGAAGAAAGATTGCTGGCGGTGTCCAGAGCAGGAGAGGTTTTGTGTTTTCTTTATTTTATGTGATTTGAGGCTTCTGGGGGGTGATGAGAGGCATGGGGGCTGATATAAGGCTGCTGGGGGCTGATAAGAGGCTACTGGGGGCTGATGAGAGTCATATGGGGGCTGATGAGAGGCATGGGTGTTGATGAGAGGCATGTGGGCTGATCTGAGGTTTAAATGGGGTGTCTTATTTAAAATGTGTTTAATGTGCTGCCCATTGTGTTGAAATGTCAATGCAACCCTCTTCTCCCACTCTTCACACACTGATAGCAACACCGCAGGAGAAATTCTAGCACAGGCTTCCAGTATCCGTAGTTTCAGGTGCTGCACATCTCGTATCTTCACAGCATAGACAATTGCCTTCAGATGACCCCAAAGATAAAAGTCTAAGAGGGTCAGATCGGGAGACCTTGGGGGACATTCAACTGGCCCACTGGATATGCGAAATTGCTACATGAGGATGTGTTTCCCTCTTTATGCACTGAAGCTGGCACGTTCCCTGAGTTTTTCCAGCAAGATGGTGCACCACCACATTATGGGTGTCAAGTCCGAGCATTCCAAGATGAACAGTTTTCCTGGAAAGTGGATTGGTCGTCGTGGGCCAGTTGAATGGCCCCCAATGTCTCCCGATCTGACCCCCTTAGACTTTTATCTTTGGGGTCATCTGAAGGCAATTGTCTATGCTGTGAAGATACGAGATGTGCAGCACCTGAAATTACGGATACTGGAATCCTGTGCTAGCATTTCTCCTGCGGTGTTGCTATCAGTGTGTGAAGAGTGGGAGAAGAGGGTTGCATTGACAATCAGCAGCACATTGAACACATTTTATAAGTGGTCAGAAACTTGTAAATAACTCATGAAAGAATAAAGTTACGTTAAAACCACCATTGTTTTTCTTGTGAAATTCCCAATAAGTTTGACGTGTCACATGACCCTCTTCCTATTGAAAAAACAAAAGTTGGATTCAAAATGGCCGACTTCAAAATGGCCGCCATGGTCACCACCCATCTTGAAAAGTTTCCCCCCTCACATATAGTAATGTGCCACAAACAGGAAGTTAATATCACCAACCATTCCCATTTTATTAAGGTGTATCCATATAAATGGCCCACCCTGTATTTTGGCTTTTCTGTGTGTTGCATTTCTTTGTTGTTTTGTATTAGGCCTTAGGGAGACTCCCGTTTATCTTTCCTTTTGGAGGAACAGGATGTCTCTTTCCTGTCATTGGTACCAGGGTCCTTTAGGGTTAGATAGGAAATTAGGTATTCCTGTGTATGAACTCACCTACCTCTGGGGTCTGTTCATACTGGTAGTCAGTCAGGGATTTCATAAGGGTTTTCACTAGGAGATGTCCATCTTCCTTCCCTAGTTTTCAGGCCTTATTTCCTTTTCCCTTTTCCTCCTATGTTTGGTGTGGGGTTTCCCTTCCACACTAGAGAGTGGCAGTTTCCAATTCAGAGGTAAACAACTTCCAGCCCCCAGCTATTGTGAAACTACAACTCCTAGCATTGTGTAGGACTGCGCTGCGTCTCAATTTTCAGAAAGGATTCCTCCTATGTTCAGGTCATAGGTATGTTGCAGACCCAGGAAAGGGAACATCAATATTCACACTGTCACTGGGTTAGTTGCTCTGTACAGTATCAGAAAGGCGCATAGATAGTGAAGCACCATCGACAGAGTCACATATAAAAGGTTTTATTTATACTCACAAAAGTGACAAAGTTAAAAGCATATCAGCAATAGAATCACCCTCGTATTCCTGCCCGACCCAGGTTTTACTCACGCTTCGTCAGGGGCGAATACTCCATCTACTTTAGGAGCTGTCTTTTTATATCTTCAAGACCATATCCCCACCTCCCCCCATCCAGTATCCATATAAAAACAATTTCTCTAGAAACAATTATTTTCATATTTAGAAAATTTGCACTCATTACGCATAATTTATCCATCAAAGTTCTAAAAAGTGAAAAATTCATTTTTATCCCATTCAAATGTCCAATCTCCTATTTACCACTACTCCGATCACATGGTTCACTCTGACCAGTAGAAAATTACACATCTTTCATTCACAAGAGGTAGATATCCCTCCCTCTCTTGTTCTCTCCCGGAGATCTGTTCGCATGATATACTCCAGAGACCTGGGACCGCACCCTTCTCACCTACAAGCTAATCCTCTCAACATGAAATAACGCACCAAGTGTGGGTTTTATGAAAAAGGCCATTAAGAAAAATTGAGCGGTTTTAAAAAATGACTCAGTTTTGGGAGAGGTTATTCCGGATCAACCAGAGATCATATATAATAAAGCCCAGAACCTGCGCCAGCATCCGGTGCATAGTTTCATTCCAACTGAAAACGTCAAAAGGAAAGGAAACAAATTCACATGGCGTGGCTTTTGCCTCCCGTGTGAAAACAGGGCCAAAGGAAATAGAATCAGAAGTGTACAAGTAATTCACGAAAATAAAAAAGATCTGGATTTTAAAATAAAGGGGGAAGTTACGTGTGAATGCACATTGGTCGTGTATCTATTGGAGTGCCCTTGTGGCCTCCAATATGTGGGGAGAACTATGAGAAAATTAAAAACAAGAATTCAGGAATACATCCGCCACTAATAAAAAGGGCTTGGAGAAACATAGCATTCCCTTGCATTTTAAAAAAGTCCATAAAAAAAATCTGAGTGGACTGAAGTTCACTGGAATTGAATTAGCTAAATCCCACTGGCATGGAGGAGATCCCATCGCGAAAATCAATCGCTGTCAGGTGGAATGGATCTATAAATTAGAGACATTACAGCCACAGGGACTAAATGTGGAGTTTGATCTAAAGCCCTGTTTGATATGATGAAATTGCTATAAACCTTTACTGGCTTTAAGCTGGGACCCCTTAAAATGTTTTTGAGAGTGGGGAAAGTGCAGGTGCAGTTTATGTTGTACCTATTATGTGAACAGCACCCTGTGCATAGAAAGGATTTGGTGCGTTATTTAATGTTGAGAGGATTAGCTTGTAGGTGAGGAGGGTGCGGTCCCTAGTCCCTGGAGTATATCATGCGAACAAGAGAGGGAGGGATATCTACCTCTTGTGAATGGAGCTTTGAATGGGATAAAAAATAATTTTTCACTTTTTAGAACTTTGATGGATAAATTATGCATATTGAGTGCAAATATAAATATGAAATTAATTGTTTTTAGAGAAATTGTTTTTATATGGATACTGGATGGGGGGAGGTGGGGATATGGTTTTGAAGATATAAAAAGACAGCCCCTAAAGTAGGTGAAGTATTCGCCCCTAACGAAGTGTGAGCGAAACCCGGGACGGGCAGGAATACGAGGGTGATTCTATTGCTGATATGCTTTTAACTTTATCATGTTTGTTAGTATAAATAAAACCTCTGTCGATGGTGCTTCACTATCTATGCTCCTTTCTGATACAATCCTGATCAAAAGTTTAAGACCACTTGAAAAATTGCAAAAAATCATATTTTACATTGTTGGATCTTAACAAGGTTCCAAGTAGAGCTTCAACATGCAACAAGAAAATATGAGAGTGAAACAAAACATTTTTTGAGCATTCAATTAATTGAAAATAATGATTAAACTGAAACAGGCTGTTTTTCAGCTGATCCAAATTTTAGGACCACATGCCTTTAAAAGGCCAAATCTGTGCAAAGATGTGGATTCATTGTCATTTTCTGTCAGGTAGCCACACGTTGTGATGGCAAAGGCAAAAAAACTTTGAACGTGGTCGGGTTGTTGAACTGCATAAGCAGGGTCTCTCACAGCGCGCCATCGCTGCTTAGGTGGGACGCAGTAAGACAGTCATTTGGAATTTCTTAAATGATCCTGAGGGTTATGGAACAAAAAAGTCAAGTGGAAGACCCAAAAAAAATTGATCCAGGATCCAATTGGCTGTCCGTCAAGACACTGGACGATCCTCAACCCAAATTAATGCCCTTACTGGTGCTGACTGCAGCCCCATAACCATCAGACGGCATCTGAGACTGAAGGGCTTCAAAAACAAAAAAACATCTTCAAAGACCTCGTCTCCTTGAACGCCACAGAACTGGTCGTTTGGACTTTGCAAGAGAGCACCAAACATGGGACATTCAAAGGTGGAAGAAAGTTTTATTCTCTGATGAGAATTTTTTTTATTAATTGAATGCTCAAAAAATGTTTTGTCTCACTCCCATTTCTTCTTGTTCCATGTTGAAGCTCTACTTGGAACCTTGTTAAGATCCAGCCATGCTAAATATGATTTTTTGCCATTTTTCAAGTGGTCTTAAACTTTTGATCAGGACTGTACTTCACAGAGCAACTTACCCAGTGGGACAGTGTCTCGTGTGAAGATTGATGTTCCTTTTCCTGGGTCTGCAACATACCTATGACCTGAACATAGGAGGAATCCTTCCTGAAAATTGAGAAGCAGCACGGTCCTATATTGACTAGTCTGATCTCTACCCACTTCACTTGGGGACCTGCAGCGCAATATCTACAGGAAACGTATCAGAGACTTTTTTAACTATTGGACAACTCCTAGCATGCTTCAGTCACTTCTATTAGAGTTACGATTAGAGTTGAGCGAACAACTGGATGTTCGGGTTTGAGAAGTTCGGCCGAACTTCCCGGAAATGTTCGGGTTCGGGATCCGAACCCGATCCGAACTTCGTCCCGAACCCAAACCCCATTGAAGTCAATAGGGACACAAACTTTTCGGCACTAAAAAGGCTGTAAAACAGCCCAGGAAAGAGCTAGAGGGCTACAAAAGGCAGCAACATGTAGGTAAATTCCCTGCAAACAAATGTGGATAGGGAAATGAATTAAAAAATTAAAAAAAATTAAATAAAATAAATTAACCAATATCAATTGGACAGAGGTCCCATAGCAGAGAATCGGGCTTCACGTCAGCAGAGAATCAGTCTCTTCATGCCATAGCAGAGAATCTGGCTTCATGTCAGCAGAGAATCAGTCTCTTCATGCCATAGCAGAGAATCTGGCTTCATGTCAGCAGAGAATCAGTCTTCATGTCATAGCAGAGAATCAGGCTTCACGTCACCCACCACTGGAACAGGCCACTGTCACATATTTAGGCCCCAGCACCTAGACAGAGGAGAGAGGTCCCATAACAGAGAATCTGGCTTCATGTCAGCACAGAGTCAGTCTTCATGTCATAGCAGAGAATCAGGCTTCACGTCACCCACCACTGGAAGAGGCCACTGTCAAACATTTAGGCCCTGGCACCCAGACAGAGGAGAGAGGTCCCGTAACAGAGAATCTGGCTTCATGTCAGCACAGAATCAGTCTTCATGTCATAGCAGAGAATCAGGCTTCACGTCACCCACCACTGGAACAGGCCACTGTCACATATTTAGGCCCAGGCAGCCAGGCAGAGGAGAGAGGCCCCGTAACAGAGAATCTGGCTTCATGTCAGCACAGAATCAGTCTTCATGTTATAGCAGAGAATCAGGCTTCACGTCATCCACCACTGGAACAGGCCACTGTCACATATTTAGGCCCCGGCACCCAGACAGAGGAGAGGTTCATTCAACTTTGGGTTGCGCCGCAATATAATGGTAAAATGAAAATAAAAATAGGATTGAATGAGGAAGTGCCCTGGAGTACAATAATATATGGTTAAGGGGAGGTAGTTAATGTCTAATCTGCACAAGGGATGGACAGGTCCTGTGGGATCCATGCCTGGTTCATTTTTATGAACGTCAGCTTGTCTACATTGGCTGTAGACAGGCGGCTGCGTTTGTCTGTAATGACGCCCCCTGCCGTGCTGAATACACGTTCAGACAAAACGCTGGCCGCCGGGCAGGCCAACACCTCCAAGGCATAAAAGGCTAGCTCTGGCCACGTGGACAATTTGGAGACCCAGAAGTTGAATGGGGCCGAACCATCAGTCAGTACGTGGAGGGGTGTGCACAGGTACTGTTCCACCATGTTAGTGAAATGTTGCCTCCTGCTAACACGTTCCGTATCAGGTGGTGGTTCAGTTAGCTGTGGCGTGGTGACAAAACTTTTCCACATCTCTGCCATGCTAACCCTGCCCTCAGAGGAGGTGGCCGTGACACAGCTGCGTTGGCGACCTCTTGCTCCTCCTCTGCCTTCGCCTTGGGCTTCCACTTGTTCCCCTGTGACATTTGGGAATGCTCTCAGTAGCGCGTCTACCAACATCTTCCTATCACGCTCTAGTGTAGGAAGTAAGGTGGGCACATTGTCTTTGTACCGGGGATCCAGCAGGGTGGCAACTTAGTAGTCCGCACACGTTAAAATGTGGGCAACTCTGCTGTCGTTGCGCAGGCACTGCAGCATGTAGTCGCTCATTTGTGCCAGGCTGCCCAGAGGTAAGGACAAGCTGTCCTTTGTGGGAGGCGTATCGTCATCGTCCTGTGTTTCCCCCCAGCCACGCACCAGTGATGGGCCCGAGCTGCTTTGGGTGCCACCCCGCTGTGAACATGCTTCATCCTCATCCTCCTCCACCTCCTCCTCATCCTCGTCCTCCAGTAGTGGGCCCTGTCTGGCCACATTTGTACCTGGCCTCTGGTGTTGCAAAAAACCTCCCTCTGAGTCACTTCGAAGAGACTGGCCTGAAAGTGCTAAAAATGACCCCTCTTCCTCCTCTTCCTCCTGGGCCACCTCCTCTTCCATCATCGCCCTAAGTGTTTTCTCAAGGAGACATAGAAGTGGTATTGTAACGCTGATAACGGCGTCATCGCCACTGGCCATGTTGGTGGAGTACTCGAAACAGCGCAACAGGGCACACAGGTCTCGCATGGAGGCCCAGTCATTGGTGGTGAAGTGGTGCTGTTCCGCAGTGCGACTGACCCGTGCGTGCTGCAGCTGAAACTCCACTATGGCCTGCTGCTGCTCCCACAGTCTGTCCAGCATGTGCAAGGTGGAGTTCCACCTGGTGGGCACGTCGCATATGAGGCGGTGAGCGGGAAGGCCGAAGTTACGCTGTAGCGCAGACAGGCGAGCAGCGGCAGGGTGTGAACGCCGGAAGCGTGAACAGACGGCCCGCACTTTATGCAGCAGCTCTGACATGTCGGAATAGTTGCGAATGAACTTCTGCACCACCAAATTCAGCACATGCGCCAGGCAAGGGATGTGCGTCAAACCGGCTAGTCCCAGAGCTGCAACGAGATTTCGCCCATTATCGCACACCACCAGGCCGGGCTTGAGGCTCACCGGCAGCAACCACTCGTCGGTCTGTTGTTCTATACCCCACCACAACTCCTGTGCGGTGTGGGGCCTGTCCCCCAAACATATGAGTTTCAGAACGGCCTGCTGACGTTTACCCCGGGCTGTGCTGAAGTTGGTGGTGAAGGTGTGTGGCTGACTGGATGAGCAGGTGGAAGAAGAGGAGGAGGAAGCTGAGTAGGAGGAGGAGGAGACAGGAGGCAAAGAATGTTGGCCTGCGATCCTTGGCGGCGGAAGGACGTGCGCCAAACAGCTCTCCGCCTGGGGCCCAGCCGCCACTACATTTACCCAGTGTGCAGTTAGGGAGATACAGCGTCCCTGGCTGTGCTTACTGGTCCACGTATCTGTGGTTAGGTGGACCTTGCCACAGATGGCGTTGCGCAGTGCACACTTGATTTTATCGGACACTTGGTTGTGCAGGGAAGGCACGGCTCTCTTGGAGAAGTAGTGGCGGCTGGGAACAACATACTGTGGGACAGCAAGCGACATGAGCTGTTTGAAGCTATCTGTGTCCACCAGCCTAAATGACAGCATTTCATAGGCCAGTAGTTTAGAAATGCTGGCATTCAGGACCAGGGATCGAGGGTGGCTACGTGGGAATTTACGCTTTCTCTCAAATGTTTGTGAGATGGAGAGCTGAACGCTGCCGTGTGACATGGTTGAGATGCTTGGTGACGCAGGTGGTGGTGTTGGTGGTACATCCCATGTTTGCTGGGCGGCAGGTGCCAACGTTCCTCCAGAGGCGGAGGAAGAGGCCGAGGCGGCAGCAGCAGTAGAGGCCGAGGCGGCAGCAGCAGAAGAGGTAGCAGGGGGAGCCTGAGTGACTTCCTTGTTTTTAAGGTGTTTACTCCACTGCAGTTCATGCTTTGCATGCAGGTGTCTGGTCATGCAGGTTGTGCTAAGGTTCAGAACGTTAATGCCTCGCTTCAGGCTCTGATGGCACAGCGTGCAAACCACTCGGGTCTTGTCGTCAGCACATTGTTTGAAGAAGTGCCATGCCAGGGAACTCCTTGAAGCTGCCTTTGGGGTGCTCGGTCCCAGATGGCGGCGGTCAGTAGCAGGCGGAGTCTCTTGGCGGTGGGTGTTCTGATTTTGCCCACTGCTCCCTCTTTTGCTTCGCTGTTGGCTCGGTCTCACCACTGCCTCTTCCTCCGAACTGTGAAAGTCAGTGGCATGACCTTCATTCCATGTGGGGTCTAGGACCTCATCGTCCTCTGAATCGTCTTCCACCCAGTCTTGATCCCTGACCTCCTGTTCAGTCTGCACACTGCAGAAAGACGCAGCAGTTGGCACCTGTGTTTCGTCATCATCAGAGACGTGCTGAGGTGGTATTCCCATGTCCTCATCATCAGGAAACATAAGTGGTTGTGCGTTAGTGCATTCTATGTCTTCCACCCCTTGGGAAGGGCTAGGTGGATGCCCTTGGGAAACCCTGGCAGCAGAGTCTTCAAACAGCATAAGAGACTGCTGCATAACTTGAGGCTCAGACAGTTTCCCTGATATGCATGGGGGTGATGTGACAGACTGATGGGCTTGGTTTTCATGCGCCATCTGTGCGCTTTCTGCAGAAGACTGTGACTTCCTCATTGTTACCGTTCACTACAATAAGAAAAATATTATTCGGGCCAATGTATTGAATTAAAATTCAGGCTTTTTTTACAGACACCTAACACTGTCTGGCTATCTATTTAGGTACCGTATTACACTAATACAGGCACACCAGTAATGACAGATTTAGCTGAATATAAATGTCAGGCCTATTTTTTAGGCGCTGTGTGACAGGTTTACCTTTTATTACAGAATTAGACTTGTATCTGCACTGTAGCGTGTGTTAAGTTTTTCAGAATGACACTATCAGCACCTTGAATCTAATATACCCTTTTTGGGATAGATTTAAAGTAGACCTGATATAGCAGAAACTACTAATTTTGAGAATGGCAAATTTGGGAATAGTTTTTTAACCCAGAACAAAAACTGTGCTTTTACGGTAACTACAAATAATTTGACCAGCTAAAACAGTACTGATTTGGAGGAATATAAATGTTAGGCCTATTTTTTTAGGCGCTGGGTGACAGGCTCAACTTGCCCCTGATGTAGTATATGGCTAAAAATTAACCACACTATTGATGGTTAAATGCACTTGGGTGACACAGGCTCAGCCTGCACCTGATGTAGTATATGGCCAAAAAATAACCACACTATTGATGGTTAAATGCACTTCGGTGACACAGGCTCAGCCTGCACCTGATGTAGGATATAGCAAAAAATAACCACACTATTGATGGTTAAATGCACTTGGTGGTAGCTTGTGCTGGTGCACCACAAGCCACAAAATGGCCGCCGATCACCCCAGAAAAAAGTGATATAAAAACGCTCTGGGCAGCCTAAAAAAAGTGAGCAATTCAATATCAGCACTTCAATGATCCACAGCTGGAGATCGATCACTGAATTAAGTCTTTTGGAGGAGTTAATCTGCCTAATCTCGCCCTAACGTCGCAGCAGCAACCTTTCCCTACGCTTGTATCAGCAGAGTGACGTGCAGCGCTACGTGACCCAAGCTTATATAGAGGCTGGGTCACATGCTGCACTGGCCAATCACAGCCATGCCAATAGTAGGCAAGGCTGTGATGGCCTCTTGGGGTAAGTAGTATGACGCTTGTTGATTGGCTGCTTTGCAGCCTTTCAAAAAGCGCCAAGAAAGCGCCGAACACCGAACCCGGACTTTTACGAAAATGTTCGGGTTCGGGTCCGTGTCACGGACACCCTAAAATTCGGTACGAACCCGAACTATACAGTTCGGGTTCGCTCATCCCTAGTTACGATAACAGCTAAACAAGTATGCATGCTGGTGTCTAGTGCTGCAACTTCCACGTGTGCACTGGATTTTGTTTAGAGCATTGCACAAAGAGCATCTATTCTGCATATTAGGACATATAAGACAAAATGAAGACTGGGACAGAACAACAACATGGAGTTAAACTGAAATTGTCAGTATCTTCATAGTTAAGCACCTAAAAAATATCTGCTGAGACAATAATGTTACTTTACTTGTCTAAAGAGATAGCATGAGAATAGCTGTGAAGTCCCCTGGTGATTTCACCTATCAAGTAATGGTCCTACTGGGACAAACCTTGAGTTATTACAGTGATATGTGTGTCGGACTAGGTAAGCAGGAGGCTCAGAACTCCAGAAGATCTTTTAATCATAAAACTAGGTCATCACCCTCATGATGGTTTTTGCTTTATGATGGATCATACAATGCCAGCCACTAGATTCTGACTCACGGTGGCCTTCTCCTGTCAACTGCTGCATTATGCATTCCAACTTTGCCATTATTCCTGACTAATACTGATGGGAAGACCCATAAGGGCAAGTTACCTAGACATTTTCTCTGCAAGCAATTCATCTAAAGAATTGCTGGATTTATCTGAGTTTACACTGCCAGGGACTGTTGTGCAAGTCCACAAAGCAATACATGTCACAGATGTTCCAGCTCTGTTAGGTACCTAGCAGTGCACTGAGCCTGTTTGACTCCTTTAATATAGAGCCACACAGCCTCCGCCTTGCCAGTTCCTTCAGATCAGGAGCATATGCAGGAATTTCTCAAGGAAGGATAGATTTTGCTCGTATAGATAAAATACATGGGAGTATGTAGTTAGTTCATATACTGTACAGATGCATGGGGTAGGTGAGGAGTTCGCAGGGATATAGAAAAAAAGCTATTGGCAAATTGGCAGGTTTGAAGCTATAGACATCTGCTGTCACATTAAGGGAAGGATACACAAGTTATGTGACATTCAGGGGATCATGTATGTATGTGGTACATTAAGTAGTTGGCAGGGAGTACCTAATACATTGTTGGACCGGTGTTCAGAGTAATGGGGCATGTGAAAGGCATTATTATGGTTGAAGGTCCATGTCTGCTGTTGTCCTACTGTGTCTGGAAGGCATGGCCACCATGATAATCACCCTCTCCCCCACTCCCACATATCTGCACCATGGATCTGCCAGTCTTTTCCCTCCTCTTTCCAAGCGGGCCCCACTGCTAGATTAACTTCTGCCAGCACTGCTTCTCGTTGCTCATAGGGCCCAATTCAAGCTCCCTCTGGCATTTAAAAGTCTAGCATGTGCCCCAATCCTCCCTGGACAATAGCTGATCACCCAGACATATTTAAGGCATTTCCCCCTGCGGGAAGGTGCTTGAGCAATAGGTTGTCTATCTTGCTAGTTCCCTGCAAACGTGTGCTGTATTTGTTTGCTTTCCCAGTGATTCTGGCTGTTTACCTGATTCTGACCATCCACTCCCTGACCTGCACATGGTCTCCGTAATTGACCCTTTGATGCCTACCCTGACCTCGGACTGTTTACCATATTGCATGTACTCTGCCAGCCCTGATCTTGATGGGACTACAGTTTTGCCAGAGCCCTTGGTGTTTTGCATCTGTGTCTCTGACCCCCGGGGGTCAGCTGTCCTCACACAAAGGAGGTGGTGGCCTAGTGGCTCCCCTGCAGTAAGGTCCAGATCCTTGTATAGGGGTTAACGGGTAAATACCAGAGGACAACCAGGATAAAGCCCTTAGGATTAACCCAAAGTGAAATCTGTTGCTGATACACCACCAGCCCTGAATTTTGTTGAGAAAGATAGCTGTCATTCTTTGATAAATGACTTTTTTTTCTACTGATGGGGAATAGGGGAGGGTAGAATGGATATAATTATCTTGCACTTTCTTAAAGGGGTTTTCTGGTTTGCATCAAGGCTGCGGTAATTTTATATATATATACAGTACAGACCAAAAGTTTGGACACACCTTCTCATTCAAAGAGTTTTCTTTATTTTCATGACTATGAAGGCATCAAAACTATGAATTAACACATGTGGAATTATATACATAACAAACAAGTGTGAAACAACTGAAAATATGTCATATTCTAGGTTCTTCAAAGTAGCCACCTTTTGCTTTGATTACTGCTTTGCACACTCTTGGCATTCTCTTGATGAGCTTCAAGAGGTAGTCCCCTGAAATGGTCTTCCAACAGTCTTGAAGGAGTTCCCAGAGATGCTTAGCACTTGTTGGCCCTTTTGCCTTCACTCTGTGGTCCAGCTCACCCCAAACCATCTCGATTGGGTTCAGGTCCGGTGACTGTGAAGGCCAGGTCATCTGGCGCAGCACCCCATCACTCTCCTTCATGTTCAAATAGCCCTTACTTTCAAAGTTTTCCCAATTTTTCAGCTGACTGACTGACCTTCATTTCTTAAAGTAATGATGGCCACCCGTTTTTCTTTACTTATCTGCTTTTTTCTTGCCTTAATACAAATTCTAACAGTCTATTCAGTAGGACTATCAGCTGTGTATCTACCTGACTTCTCCTCAACGCAACTGATGGTCCCAACCCCATTTATAAGGCAAGAAATCCCACTTATTAAACCTGACAGGGCACACCTGTGAAGTGAAAACCATTTCAGGGGACTACCTCTTGAAGCTCATCAAGAGAATGCCAAGAGTGTGCAAAGCAGTAATCAAAGCAAAAGGTGGCTACTTTGAAGAATCTAGAATATGACATATTTTCAGTTGTTTCACACTTGTTTGTTATGTATATAATTCCACATGTGTTAATTCATAGTTTTGATGCCTTCAGTGTGAATCTACAATTTTCATAGTCATGAAAATAAAGAAAACTCTTTGAATGAGAAGGTGTGTCCAAACTTTTGGTCTGTACTGTATATAAATATATATATATATATATATATATATATTTATATATATTTATTTTTTTACTTTTATTGCTCCCATCTTCCGTTTTGGGCTGTGGTCACATGATGATGTCTCTGCAGCTCTCTTTTCCTGTGACATTATTACACACATGGCATGTCAAAGCATCAACAAGGGCAGCGATAGGGGAATGTCTAGGTAACTTGCTGGGTGGGAGGAGCTATAAACTAGCTGGGCGTTGTTATTCTATAACACATTGATTCTCTAATTGGGGCTAAAAAGTGGTCTAATACTACTGCTAATGGGCTGCCTACATTGTTTTATAGAAAAGTCATTCTATAACGCTTTGAATCTCTAATTGGAGTGAAAAAGCTGTCTAATACTAGTGCTTTTGGGTTGTCCACATTGTTTTATGCATAAGTAATTCTATAACGCCTTGATTCTGTAATTGGAGTGAGAAAACACTCTATTTTTGAAGTTTTTCACCTTGTTTTATAGATAAGTAATTCCATTCGGCCTTGATTCTGTAATTGGGGTGAAAATTAAGTCTAATGCTACTGCTATTGGGGTGTCCACATTGTTTTTTAAATAACTAAATCTATAACTCCTCTGTCATCGGGGTGAGAAAACAATCTATTTTTACAGTCATTTGTTTCTCCACCTTGTTTTATAGATGAGTAATTCCATTAGGCCTTGATTCTGCGATTGGGGTGAAAAAGTGGTCTACTACTGCTGATATTGGGGCTTTTCACCTTGTTTAATAGATAAGTAATTCGATTAGGCCTTGATTCTGTAATTGGGGTCAAAAAGTGGTCTAATACTACTGCTATTTTACACTTACAGTTACTGTTACTGTACAGTGCCAAGGCCTTCCAAGGGAATGGACAGTGGAAAAAATATTTCTGGAGATGGCAGAAGTATCAGAAGAAGAAGGGGGGGTAGTAACAGCAGTCGCAGCAACAAGCCAGAGCTGCCAGTGTCATTTAGCGGTCGTGTTTTGACCAGCAACCCAGCTGTCCTTGAATGGTTGACTCGGTCTTCAACATCATCTCAACTGACATCAGACACGCACAGCCAGGAGTCAGGGGGTTCTTCTGACACCACGTTTAGTTGGAGTTGCCCAGGAACAAGCTCTGTTCCCTCACATGTCCTGAACCTGTCTTTCTTTTTCTGCTCCTTCTGATCGGAAAGTATTGTATAGTGCTGAATTTGCATCACATCTCAGCAAGGACGAGCTTATAGAGGACAGTCAGCAGCCACTGTCCAGCCCAGATTTGATGGAGAGATCTGCTGCTTCCTTCTGTAGACGGGCAAGTAGTGACAATGAGATTCACATGGGAGCAGGTTTTGAGAGCAGTCAGGGATGCGGCCATGAGACTGCTTAGGGTGACATCAGTGATGTGAAGGCAGTAGTGGATGATGATGTAGCCGATCGCACATGGTAGCCGGGTGGAGAGGGGTATTCACCATTATCATCAGGGGATGAGGGTGGCAGCTTGCCCATGAGACAGCGGCAGGGTGGAAGCAGTGTGAGGTCTGGAGCCAAACGTGCCCGTCTGCTACTCAGGAGCCTACCTGTCGAGACATGGCTTCATAGAGGCAGCGGCAGGCAATCAGCATGGAGTGGTGGGAGTAAAAGTCCCTACTCACAGGTGTGGGAATTTTTTTAATCAAATTTCCGGAGGATGTCAGTGTGCCTGTATATAAGAAAGTGAAGCGTGGCCAGAGTGACAATTTTGACACCACGGCCCTGCGTCAACACATGGAGTGTCACCATAAAGTGGCCTGGGAAAACCGTGGCATTGTGGTAAAGCCTGCGGTATCTCCCAGCGGCCCATACCCCTTTTCCTGCAGTCAAGGCTCCACCTTAGGAGAAGGGAACAGTTTTCTTCCTATTATCTACTGGTCCTGATGCTCCTCCTCCTACTCTTCATCGCTCATTTCGCCAGAAATCGATCAGGGAGAGGATTGCAAAAAGACAACAGTATTACAATCCCTCCCTTTCCATGTGGTTGACTCTCCACCTTTTAGAGAACTGATGGTCTATCCTGAGGATGCTCATCAATATCTGAAAGCTTGGACAACCCAATTATGGAGAATAATTATACAGTGATTTGCAATGCACAGATAATGCACATTTATGTTCCACCACAGAAAATAATGTACCAAGTGATATCAAAATACAAGGATAAAGTAAATTACGATGTCTTAGAACAGAGCTAAAGTATAACATGATGCTACAGCATAGAGATTATATACATATTAGAGGGTTTTCCTACCTATAGTAGGTTATATTATACCATTGATTTCTATATGGTGGGGGTTCATCTACTAGGACCACACCAAACATGAGAAGGAAGAGGCTGCAATTCTGGTGTCTTAGTGCATCTCCTTCAAAGATGTCCCCTGTATATTAGTGTTCATGACCACCAGTTGTGCAGGGAGCTTTAGTACCAGGTGCGGAAAACACAATCCGAAGATTACAATGGAGAACACTGCTTATGCTGGGGTTTATAACTTCCCTGCCGGTAAACACTATTAAATGAATAGATGCTCTCCAGACAAGTACTCCATTTTGTCAAAAGGTCTCAGCTTACAGGCTATTACTGTATAGCTGATAGGGATATGCCGACATACAGGGGAGAAGTTTTAGGTGTGTGTTCTGAGAGGAAATCAAAAGGGCACAAGGTCATACATAATATCTGTAAAATTCAATATCTAGACACGGGAGTATTAAAAAAAATGCCTTTTAAAAATGTGTTGAGTTTTGCGTGATGTAACAGAAAAACGTAGAATTTACTTGTGGGACTATTCTTTTAAATGTCTTTATAAATTCTGAATATTTTGCTCAGATTTTTCCACTAAATATTTCTATGTGTCATTTTATCCTAAAGTCTATAATTAAATGCCACAAAAAAGACATACCTGAACCAGAATTAAATACAGTTCTCACCTTCAGAAGAATTAAAACATTTTTCTTTTATGTCACAAGTGTGAATTGTGCTTTAAGTTGTTAGTCAATCACGTTAGTAACCATGGTGCAGTTTTTCTTTATCTTCTTTAACGCCTCATTTGCAGATTTAGAACACATTCAACAGTGAAGCCCTGTGGACCCGGCAAAGTTATTACAGAGTGTGCTCCATCCACACAGCTGAGCTTTCAAATCTGCAAAAAACTCATTCCTCTAAGAACCAAGTCTTATTTTGCACACTTAAAGTAGCCAAATATCTCACCTGTTGTAGCAGAGCCTTCAAGCACCATTCTGAGACTTTGCAATTTCTTGTATCCATGACATGCAATGAAAAGAAATGTTATAGATAAAAAATTGTATCACTTCATTCATGCACTTGCCCAGTTACTGAGGTACAGTATGCAAAGTCATTATGGTTTTGTATTACAAGGGTATTCCCCTCATAGATTTTCCCTTATAGATTTCATATAAATCCCATATTAAATCCCATATTAAATTGCACACAATATGGGGGACTGCAGTCTCCATGTCCTAATAGCTGAAACCCCATGGTGATACAAGAAAGAAATAGTGTTTTAATTACAACATCCTACCTGGATGATGTTCCTCAATGAAGTGCCAATTAACTGTCTGTGTTCACCAGGTTTATACCGTTCAGCCACTCCTCCCAAGGATGTCCAGTGTGCAGCACGCATGTCTTTGAGAAAAATCACTCAAGAATGTGGCCTTTTCAGCAGAATGGGGGATTGGAGGGTTTGTGCATGTTATATAACTATCCCTAACTTACTAAAGTACAAGGAGTATCATTATACAGAATAAAAAAGGGTGATATTAAAGGGAACAGAATTAAAGGGGTCAGAACCAATCAGTTCTTAATTATGTAAAATACCCTTACAACATGCTTAGCAATATATATATTTTGTTACAAATCATTTGTGCCCATCTAACATGGTAAAGCAACTTTTTTTTTAGATGGGATCCTACCATATAATAATAGCTCTCTTTGTGCCACTGGCCGCAAGTGAATCCAGTAAGAGCAGGCTCAAGCTAAATAATGCACTGAATAAAGAGGCTCTGATCAACCCTATACGACCAGGCATATAGCTGATTAACCCCTTAAGGACTCAACCCTATTTCACCTTAAAAACTTGGCCATTTTTTTGCAAATCTGACCAGTGTCATTTTAAGTGCTAATAACTTTAAAACGCTTTGACTAATCCAGGGCATTCAGAGACTGTTTTTTCATCACATATTGTACTTCATGACACTGGTAAAATGAAGTAAAAAAAAAATCTTTTTTATTTATTAAAAAATACCAAATTTACCCAAAAATTTTAAAAAATTGCAAATTTCCAAGTTTCCATTTCTCTACTTCTATAATACATAGTAATACCGCCAAAAATAGATATTACTTTACATTCCCCATATGTCTACTCCATGTTTGGATCATTTTGGGAATAATATTAAATTTTTTGGGGATGTTACAAGGCTTAGAAGTTTAGAAGCAAATCCAATTTTTAGGGACCAGTTCAGGTCTGAAGTCACTTTGCGAGGCTTACATAATAGAAACCACCCAAATGACCCCATTCTATAAATTACACCCCTGAAGGTATTCAAAACTGATTTTACAAACTTTGTTAACCCTTTAGGTGTTCCACAAGAATTAATGGAACATAGAGATACAATTTCACATTTTCACTTTTTTGGCAGATTTTCCATTTTAATATTTTTTTTCCAGTTACAAAGCAAGGGTTAACAGCCAAACCAAACTCAATATTTATGGCCCTGATTCTGTAGTTTACAGAAACTACCCATATGTGGTCGTAAACTACTGTACGGGCACACGGCAGGGCGCAGAAGGAAAGGAATGCCGTACGGTTTTTGGAAGGCAGGTTTTGCTGGACAGTTTTTTTGACGCCATGTCCCATTTGAAGCCCCCCGATGCACCCCTAGAGTAGAAACTCCATAAAAGTGACCCCCATCTAAGAAACTACACCCCTCAAGGTATTCAAAACTGATTTTACAAACGTCGTTAACCCTTTAGGTGTTCCACAAGAATTAATGGAACATAGAGATACAATTTTAAATTTTCACATTTTTGGCAGATTTTCAATTTTAATAATTTTTTTCCAGTTACAAAGCAAGGGTTAACAGCCAAACCAAACTGAATATTTATGGCCCTGATTCTGTAGTTTACAGAAACACCCCATATGTGGTCGTAAACCGCTGTACGGGCACACGGCTGGCGCAGAAAGAAAGGAATGCCATACGGTTTTTGGAAGGCAGGTTTTGCTGGACAGTTTTTTTGACACCATGTCCCATTTGAAGCCCCCCTGATGCACCCCTAGAGTAGAAACTCCATAAAAGTGACCCCATCTAAGAAACGACACCCCTCAAGGTATTCAAAACTGATTTTACAAACCTTGTTAACCCTTTAGGTGTTCCACAAGAATTTATGGAAAATAGAGATACAATTTCAAAATTTTACTTTTTTGGCAGATTTTTCATTTTTATATTTTTTTTTACTTTTACAAAGCAAGGGTTAACAGCCAAACAAAACTCAATATTTATGGCCCTGATTCTGTAGTTTACAGAAACACCCCATATGTGGTCGTAAACTACTGTACGGGCACACGGCAGGGCGCAGAAGGAAAGGATTGCCATACGAAATTAGGAAGGCAGATTTTGCTGGACTGGTTTTTTTGACACCATGTCCCATTTGAAGCCCTTCTGATGCAACCCTAGAGTAGAAACTCCATAAAAGTGACCCCATCTAAGAAACTACACCCCTTAAGGTATTCAAAACAGATTTTACAAACGTCATTAACCTTTTAGCTGTTCCACAAGAGTTATTGGCAAACGGAGATGAAATTTCTGAATTTAAATTTTTGGGCAAATTTTCCATTTTAATCCATTTTTCCCAGTAACAAAGCAAGGGTTAACAGCCAAGCAAAACTCAATATTTATGGCCCTGATTCTGTAGTTTACAGAAACTACCCATATGTGGTCGTAAACAGCTGTACGGGCACACGGCAGGGCGCAGAAGGAAAGGAATGCCATACGGTTTGCGGAAGGCAGATTTTGCTGGACTGTTTTTTTGACACCGTGTCCCATTTGAAGCCCCCCTGATGCACCCCTAGAGTAGAAACTCCAAAGAAGTGACCCCATTTCAGAAACTATGGGATAGGGTGGCAGTATTGTTGGTACTAGTTTAGGGTACATATGATTTTTGGTTGCTCTATATTACACTTTTTGTGAGGCAAGATAACAAGAAATAGTTGTTTTGGCACGGTTTTTATTTTTTGTTATTTACAACATTTATCTGACAGGTTAGATCATGTGATATTTTTATAGACCAGGTTGTCACGAATGTGGCGATACCTAATATGTATACTTTTTATTTATATATGTAAGTTTTACACAATGATTTCTTTTTTGAAGCAAAAAAAATCATGTTTTAGTGTTTCCATAGTCTGAGAGCCATAATTTTTTCAGTTTTTGGGCGATTACCTTGGGTAGGGTATGATTTTTGCGGGATGAGATGACGGTTTTATTGGCACTATTTTGGGGTGCGTGTGACTTTATAATCGCTTGCGATTACACTTTTTGTGATGTAAGGTGACCAAAAAGTGTTTATTTAGCACAGTTTTTATTTTTTATTTTTTACGGTGTTCATCTGAGGGGTTAGGTCATGTGATATTTTTATAGAGCCGGTCGATACGGACGCGACGATACCTAATATGTATACTTTTTTTTTATTTATGTAAATTTTACACAATGATTTCATTTTTGAAGTAAAAAAATCATGTTTTAGTGTTTCCATAGTCTGAGAGCCATAATTTTTTCAGTTTTTGGGCGAATACCTTAGGTAGGGTATGATTTTGCGGGATGAGATGACGGTTTTAGTGGCACTATTTTGGGGTGCGTGTGACTTTTTGATCGCTTGCTATTACACTTTTTGTGATGTAAGGTGACAAAAAATGGTTTATTTAGCACAGTTTTAAATTTTTTTTTTTTACGGTATTCATCTAAGGGGTTAGGTCATGTGATATTTTTATAGAGCCGGTCAATACGGACGCAGCGATACCTAATATGTATATTTTTTCTTATTTAGGTAAGTTTTACACAATAATATCATTTTTGAAACAAAAAAAAATCATGTTTTAGTGTCTCCATATTCTGAGAGCCATAGTTTTTTCAGTTTTTGGGCGATTATCTTAAGTAAGGTCTCATTTTTTTGCGGGATGAGATGACGGTTTGACACTATTTTGGGGTGCATATGACTTTTTGATCGCTTGCTATTGTACTTTTTGTGATGAAAGGGGACAAAAAAATGGTTTATTTAGCACAGTTTTTATTTTTTATTTTTTACGGTGTTCATCTGAGGGGTTAGGTCATGTGATATTTTTATAGAGCCAGTCGATACGGACGCGGCGAATCCTAATATGTATACTTTTTTTTTCACCCCTATTTTTTACCAATTTTTTTTTACTTTATTTGGGGAAAATGACGTTTTTGTTTATTTTTACTTGAAACTTTAAATTTTTGGGGGGGAAAACTTTATTTTTAAACTTTTTTTTTCACTTTATCTTTTGTCCCACTTTGGGGGTCTAATCCTTTACAATGCATTCCAATACTTCTGTATTGGAATGCATTGGCTGTATGAGTAATACTGTGTGTATTACTCATACAGCTTCCGGCCTGTGAGATCCAGGGGGCTGGATCTCACAGGCACGTCACAGGAAGGCAGCGGCGATGCCTCAGTGAGGCATTGCGCTGCCTTCCATGCCATCCCATGGGGACCCAATGGCACCGCCGCCCGCTGCATGCCGGATAAGGTAAAAGCCGCAAACCGCAGGTCTGAATTGACCTGCGGTTTGCGGCGATCGCCGATGCGGGGAAGTCACATGACCCCCCCCGGCGTTGTGACAGGATGCCCGCTAAATGATTTCAGCGGACATCCTGTTCCGATTAACTCCCTCCGCGCCGTAATGTCGTTTTAAAGTTGGGACGTACCGGTACGTCCTGGGTCCTTAAGGACTCGGCAAACATGGCGTACGGGAACGTCCTAAGTCCCTAAGGGGTTAAAACAATACCTTTATTTTTACTGTAGGTGTTTGGGAGAAATACAGAATTTTATTCCTATGCAAATGAGCTATTAGAGCACCAGGAGGAGGGCTTATGCGGTATGAGCACTGCTCTACAAACACCCCTGGTGCTCAATACTAACGCCTCTTTCCTTCAAAACACACCCCCTCCCCTTAGATTGACAGCACTAGAACTGAAGTCTACCACATAAGCCCGCATCCTGGTGCTCTAATAGCTCATTTGCATAGAAATAAAAGTCAGAATTTCTCATGAATTCCGGCACCTACATTGAAAATGAAGATATCATTTTAATCAGCTTCATCAACCCTACCAGGCTATATGCCTGGTTTTATAGGGTTGATCCTGGTAACAGAGCCTCTTTTAATACAGCCTGTGCTGTGGGAAAGATGGGTTTATTAGGAGTGCAAGGAGACAGACACACCTCCAAATGAACAGTGCAAAAATAAAAAACAAGTATATGCTGTAATAGTAGTAGAAATACTAATAATTCCAGACAAGATACTGAACCTCAAAATAAAGTAATACCCAGCTTATAGCCCAGAACCCCAAAAAGTGTAATTACAACTAATCACCCCATTCAAGTGAATGAGAGAGGAAGCTGTAATTACACTGCACCGCCACTACAATGTAGATGGTGTGCAGGTAAACACTGAAGAGAACACAGGACTCTTAATAGTGCTGCAGTCCTTTTAAACAGCTGATCAGCAAAGGTGTTGAGAGTCAGACCACACCAGTCAAATATTCTGAGGATAGGTCATCAATATGACGAAACTGGAATACCTCTTTATGCCGGAGTAGCAGGGTTTATTTTAAAATCAGGTGGAAAAAGGATTATACAGCCATGGATTAGATTATACAGAGATCTATTTAATAATGCATGCAGTTTGTATTGTGAAATCAGATTTCCTAATTTCTTTAAATCTATTCTGGACTACTATTCTTAAAGGGGTTATCCCATCTTAGACAATGGGGGCATATCGCTAGGAAATGCCCCTATTGTCTGATAGGTGCAGGTTCCACCTCTGGGACCTGCACCTACAAAAAGAATGGAGCGGAGAAAGTTTAGGAGGGCGCACTGCGCATGCGCGGTCGCCCTCCATTCATTTCTGTGGAGCCGCCGAAAATAGTCGAGCGCTGGCTCGGCTATTTCCGTCGGCCCCATAGAAATGAATGGGAGCAGTGGCCGCGCATTTGCGGTGCGCTCCCATTCACTTTAATGGGAGTGGCGGGGAGCTGCGCCTGGTGGTGGATGGACCCCGGGGTCCTCCAGCCACAACTCTCCCCGGCTCCATTCTCCTTGTAGGTGCCTGTCCCAGAGGTGGGACCCCCGCACCTATCAGACAATGGGGGCATATCTTAGTGATATGCCCCCATTGTTTAAGATGGGAATACCCCTTTAAGTCGTTTTCCATGTCAGTTTTGTCCTCTCTTCTGGTCTGTGTTATATTCCCATGTGAGAACATACAGCAACACATACAATCAGATGAATAGTTTCTTATCCTGCTTTGTATAAAAAAAAAAGATATAATTCTACAAAAAATGAATGGTCCAAATCTTTCGAATCTGTTCTATAATAGTCCACATCATTTAACCTACACTCATATTGGAGCTGTCTGCCACTTCTAATTGTCCAGTTGCTACAAACTGCAAAGGGACCATATAATTGGAGTGTCTTCCACAGCTATGACACCACCGACGTCAGATGTGTCAGAAAGTGTCACTATAGTTCCAATCATTTTAATATGTAATGCCTCTGATTCCTGGAGGAGAAAGCAGAGATGTGAGAGGTGCAGAGACTTGTCTCACTTAGGATCCTTCTGCTACCAGAGTGACACTTTCATATTAGATAAGAGAAGTGTGGTTTCTAAGCCAGCTCAACCACATGCTCTTTCCTCCCCAAAGGTCTCCTCTGAGCTGTCTGCTCAGTGTTGATAATTACATGCTGGAGCTGTCTTCTCCTCTCAGGAACATTCTCTTTTATTAGACTCGTTTTCTTCCTTGTTGCCCTTCCTAGTTAGTCTTAAGAGTTTGCCATCAGATAAAACATGATTTCAGAATCAAGGCTAGAAGACAATCAAGACAGTTACATAATGCAGCTCAAAGCGTTCATTAGTGTCAAGTGTCTCCCAACTCAAAGATGCTGTAATAAACTTCCAGGAGTCATGACAGTCTTGTGAAAGGGAAGAAGGGAAAAAACACAAAATCCATGTTATAGAACTATATTATTACCTACCTGCTCATATGGGACATGTTTTTAGTGATGACCATACACACACTGAAGTATAACATGAATTGTCCATTCATACTGGTAGGCTATTTTTACAGGATGTGATCACCACCATAAGGCTGTCTATTCTATATTACATACTGTATATGAAAGACCACACATTGCCAGTGGTGTCACTATCGAGAGTGCAGAAGTAGCAGTTTCACCTGAGAGTGCCAAAAGGTCACTCCACCACTCCAGTACTACAGTATATATGGCATGTGATTGTAGGGGCACTGTCAATCTATTCCTCTATACATTGTATTGAGACATTTTCTCTTATAATGCATGTACATGGTGCTAGTGTTACAAAAACTGTCCTGAAAATTACATTATACTGCACAAAAGAGTTTGTTTTTGCCTCCTGGATTAAATGATACTCTCCATAGTTGTTTGCTCCATATTGTTGATGATTTTTCTGTTTGGTAGTGAAATCCTACTGACAGATTGTCCTCTGGTATTATGATGAAGCACATGTGGATCCACTGTGTCACTTGAACAGATTTGACTTGGAGCCACCCCTAAGGATATTATCTAAATGGCCTCCATGATCTTCCCTGTACAGGGATCTGTAGGGGAGTAACCAGGCAGCTACTTCTTGGTGTGGTCTCTGTTCAAGTGACTGCTGACCTACAAGGGGTCAAGCGACACCAATACGGAGCACTGCCTCTTTTCACTAAGCCATGCTCCTTGCTGAACATGTCACAAAAATTATCTAGAAGTATCTTAAATTTGTTGCAAAGCATGTATGCCAGCTTTTTGGTGCAAATTGCCCCAGAATTCTGGTGCATTTTGATTAGTAAATACTCCCCATTGTTTCCTGAACTCACTTGGTACTGCTAGTGGACAACAAGGAGGAGAGCTCATACCATGATTTGCTATGAGGCACCATGGTCGACAGTTCCACTCCTGTTCTTAATTAGTGATGAGCTGCATAGGCAATATTCGAATTTGCGACATTTTGCCAATTTTTGGCCGAATATTTGCCATAAATTAGCAAATTCGAGAATTTGTGATCTCCAGTCATTATTTACTTGATTGAGAAAATCGGCAATGTAATAAATTTGCGATACAAGTTTGCGATTAGAATATTCACGATCAACACTAAGGGGTAGGCAACTTTCCTATTGGTTGCTAGGGATGTTGCAAAGTGCCGATATTCTAGCTAAATTCACGATTAGAATATTCGCGATCAACACTATTCACGAATACAAATATATAGCACTATACACTAAATATTTGCGAGTTCTCGAAGTGGCGATATTCGCGATTAAAATTTGCGATTCGAATATTTGCGCTCACCACTATTCCTAATACTATAATGTGTGGCTAAGACTACACCTAGTAATAAATAAAGGCTCTGAACACTTTATTTGACTAACCAAATTATCATTCAAATACATAAGGCTTCATTCAAATCGCTGAGTCCAAACTACAGATACTGTCTATGTACTGTACGTTCTGTATTTTTCACAAGGGCTATTCTTTTTCACAGTTAAGACAAAAATAGGACATGTTCTCTATTTGCAAAACTAAAAAAATGCATCAAGTCACAAGACAGGTTCACAAGACATTTTTTGGCATGGGTTTCAGCATAAATTCAGTGCCAAAAACAGCACCAAATCTAAGCTGAAACTGACTGAAATTGTTCTCAATCAGAGGCCATGCCGTGGTTTATGTGGCCGAAGAATTTTCCCTTGCAGTTTTCCAGATTGTGCCAAGAATGTACAGTCGTGGCCAAAAGTTTTGAGAATTAGATAAATATTGGAAATTGGAAAAGTTGCTGCTTAAGTTTAGAGTTGAGCGAACACCTGGATGTTCGGGTTCGACGAGTTCGGCCGAACTTTCGAAAAATGTTCGGGTTCGGGATCCGAACTCGACCCGAACTTCATCCCGAACCCCATAGAAGTCAACGGGGACCCGAACTTTTGGGCACTAAAAAGGCTGTAAAACACACCCGGAAAGGGCTAGAGGGCTGCAAAAGGCAGCAAAATGTAGTTAAATCCCCTGCAAACAAATGTAGATAGGGAAATGATGAGTTAACATAAAATAAATAAAAATTAAACAATATTAATTGGAGTGAGGTCCCATAGCACAGAATCAGGCTTCAAGTCACCCACCAATGGAGAAGGTCACTTACTATTATTTTGACCACAGCACCCAGACAAAGGAGAGAGGTCCCACAGCAGAGAACCAGGCATCATATCACCCACCACAGGAGTAGGCCACCATTTAGTTACTTTGACCCCTACACCCAGACGGAGGAGAGAGGTTACACAGCAGAGAATCAGGCATTTAGATCACCCACCACAGGAGGAGGCCACCATTGAATCAGACCCCGGCAACCATGTCAGATGGCACAAGCATAAGCTTTATATCAATCAGCACAGGAGAAGGCGACTTTGACAGACTTTGACCCCTACACCCGGACGGAGGAGAGAGGTTTCAAAGCAGAGAATCAGGCATTTAGATCACCCACCACAGGAGTAGGCCCCAATTTAATGGGACCCCGGCAACCATGTCAGATGGCACAACCATCAGCTTCATATCAATCAGCACAGGAGAAGGCGACTTTGAAAGACTTTGACCCCTACACCCAGACGGAGGAGAGAGGTTTCACAGCAGAGAATCAGGCATTTAGATCACCCACCACAGGAGTAGGCCCCCATTGAATCAGACCCTGGCAACCATGTCAGATGGCACAACCATCAGCTTTATATCAATCAGCACAGGAGAAGGCGACTTTGAAAGACTTTGACCCCTACACCCAGATGGAGGAGAGAGGTTTCACAGCAGAGAATCAGGCATCATATCAACCACCACAGGAGAAGCCACCATTTAGTTACTTTGACCCCTGCACCCAGGAAGAGGAGAGAGGCACCACAGCACATATTCTGGCATCATATCAGCCACCACAGGAGAAGCCACCATTGAGTTACTTTGACCCCCGCACCCAGGAAGAGGAGAGAGGCACCACAGCACATATTCTGGCATCATATCAGCCACCACAGGAGAAGCCACCATTGAGTTACTTTGACCCCCGCACCCAGGAAGAGGAGAGAGGCACCACAGCACATATTCTGGCATCATATCAGCCACCACAGGAGAAGCCACCATTGAGTTACTTTGACCCCTGCACCCAGGAAGAGGAGAGAGGCCCCACAGCACATATTCTGGCATCATATCAGCCACCACAGGAGAAGCCACCATTTAGTTACTTTGACCCCTTCACCCAAACAGAGGAGAGAGGTTCCACATCAGAGAATCAGGCATCATATCAACCACCACAGGAGTAGGCCACAATTTAATGGGACCCCGGCAACCATGTCAGATGGCACAACCATCAGCTTCATATCAATCAGCACAGGAGAAGGCGACTTTGAAAGACTTTGACCCCTACACCCAGACGGAGGAGAGAGGTTTCACAGCAGAGAATCAGGCATTTAGATCACCCACCACAGGAGTAGGCCCCCATTGAATCAGACCCTGGCAACCATGTCAGATGGCACAACCATCAGCTTTATATCAATCAGCACAGGAGAAGCCACCATTGAGTTACTTTGACCCCTGCACCCAGGAAGAGGAGAGAGGCCCCACAGCACATATTCTGGCATCATATCAGCCACCACAGGAGAAGCCACCATTGAGTTACTTTGACCCCCGCACCCAGGAAGAGGAGAGAGGCACCACAGCACATATTCTGGCATCATATCAGCCACCACAGGAGAAGCCACCATTGAGTTACTTTGACCCCTGCACCCAGGAAGAGGAGAGAGGCCCCACAGCACATATTCTGGCATCATACTAACCACCACAGGAGAAGCCACCATTGAGTTACTTTGACCCCTGCACCCAGGAAGAGGAGAGAGGCCCCACAGCACATATTCTGGCATCATATCAGCCACCACAGGAGAAGCCACCATTGAGTTACTTTGACCCCCGCACCCAGGAAGAGGAGAGAGGCACCACAGCACATATTCTGGCATCATATCAGCCACCACAGGAGAAGCCACCATTGAGTTACTTTGACCCCTGCACCCAGGAAGAGGAGAGAGGCCCCACAGCACATATTCTGGCATCATACTAACCACCACAGGAGAAGCCACCATTGAGTTACTTTGACCCCTGCACCCAGGAAGAGGAGAGAGGCCCCACAGCACATATTCTGGCATCATATCAGCCACCACAGGAGAAGCCACCATTGAGTTACTTTGACCCCCGCACCCAGGAAGAGGAGAGAGGCACCACAGCACATATTCTGGCATCATATCAGCCACCACAGGAGAAGCCACCATTGAGTTACTTTGACCCCCGCACCCAGGAAGAGGAGAGAGGCACCACAGCACATATTCAGGCATCATATCACACACCACAGGAGAAGGCCTCTTTCAGTGATTTAGGCCTTTGGACCCAGACAGAGGAGAGAGGCACCACAGCACATATTCTGGCATCATATCAGCCACCACAGGAGAAGCCACCATTGAGTTACTTTGACCCCTGCACCCAGGAAGAGGAGAGAGGCCCCACAGCACATATTCTGGCATCATATAAGCCACCACAGGAGAAGCCACCATTTAGTTGCTTTGACCCCTGCACCCAGGAAGAGGAGAGAGGCACCACAGCACATATTCTGGCATCATATCAGCCACCACAGGAGAAGCCACCATTGAGTTACTTTGACCCCTGCACCCAGGAAGAGGAGAGAGGCCCCACAGCACATATTCTGGCATCATACTAACCACCACAGGAGAAGCCACCATTGAGTTACTTTGACCCCTGCACCCAGGAAGAGGAGAGAGGCCCCACAGCACATATTCTGGCATCATATCAGCCACCACAGGAGAAGCCACCATTGAGTTACTTTGACCCCCGCACCCAGGAAGAGGAGAGAGGCACCACAGCACATATTCTGGCATCATATCAGCCACCACAGGAGAAGCCACCATTGAGTTACTTTGACCCCCGCGCCCAGGAAGAGGAGAGAGGCACCACAGCACATATTCAGGCATCATATCACACACCACAGGAGAAGGCCTCTTTCAGTGATTTAGGCCTTTGGACCCAGACAGAGGAGAGAGGCACCACAGCACATATTCTGGCATCATATCAGCCACCACAGGAGAAGCCACCATTGAGTTACTTTGACCCCTGCACCCAGGAAGAGGAGAGAGGCCCCACAGCACATATTCTGGCATCATATCAGCCACCACAGGAGAAGCCACCATTTAGTTACTTTGACCCCTGCACCCAGGAAGAGGAGAGAGGCACCACAGCACATATTCTGGCATCATATCAGCCACCACAGGAGAAGCCACCATTTAGTTACTTTGACCCCTTCACCCAAACAGAGGAGAGAGGTTCCACATCAGAGAATCAGGCATCATATCAACCACCACAGGAGTAGGCCACAATTTAATGGGACCCCGGCAACCATGTCAGATGGCACAACCATCAGCTTCATATCAATCAGCACAGGAGAAGGCGACTTTGAAAGACTTTGACCCCTACACCCAGACGGAGGAGAGAGGTTTCACAGCAGAGAATCAGGCATTTAGATCACCCACCACAGGAGTAGGCCCCCATTGAATCAGACCCTGGCAACCATGTCAGATGGCACAACCATCAGCTTTATATCAATCAGCACAGGAGAAGCCACCATTGAGTTACTTTGACCCCTGCACCCAGGAAGAGGAGAGAGGCCCCACAGCACATATTCTGGCATCATATCAGCCACCACAGGAGAAGCCACCATTGAGTTACTTTGACCCCCGCACCCAGGAAGAGGAGAGAGGCACCACAGCACATATTCTGGCATCATATCAGCCACCACAGGAGAAGCCACCATTGAGTTACTTTGACCCCCGCACCCAGGAAGAGGAGAGAGGCACCACAGCACATATTCAGGCATCATATCACACACCACAGGAGAAGGCCTCTTTCAGTGATTTAGGCCTTTGGACCCAGACAGAGGAGAGAGGCACCACAGAACATATTCTGGCATCATATCAGCCACCACAGGAGAAGCCACCATTGAGTTACTTTGACCCCTGCACCCAGGAAGAGGAGAGAGGCCCCACAGCACATATTCTGGCATCATATCAGCCACCACAGGAGAAGCCACCATTTAGTTACTTTGACCCCTGCACCCAGGAAGAGGAGAGAGGCACCACAGCACATATTCTGGCATCATATCAGCCACCACAGGAGAAGCCACCATTTAGTTACTTTGACCCCTTCACCCAAACAGAGGAGAGAGGTTCCACATCAGAGAATCAGGCATCATATCAACCACCACAGGAGTAGGCCACAATTTAGTTTATTTGACCCCTGCACCCAGGAAGAGGAGAGAGGCCCCACAGCACATATTCTGGCATCATATCACACACCACAGGAGAAGGCCTCTTTCAGTGATTTAGGCCTTTGGACCCAGACAGAGGAGAGAGGTCAGAGATTAGCTTCATATCCCCCAGCACAGCAGAAGACCGCTTTATTTGACTTAGGCCTCAGCACCCAGACAGAAGACAGAGGTAGCATGGCAGAGGTTATGGCTTCATGTCACCCGTTAGTTTAACCGGCCACTTTCATCTGGTTAGGCCCCGGCGCCCAGACAGAGAAGAGTTTCATTCAACTGTGGGTTTCATAAAATTTGTATCAAATAAAGAAGTGGCCCGTAGCACAACAAGACATGTTTTAGGCAGTTAATAAGGACTACTCTGCACAAGGGAGGGACAGGTCCTGTGGGATCCATGCCTGGTTCATCTTTATGAAGGTCAGCTTGTCCACGTTGGCTGTGGACAGGCGGCTGCGCTTGTCAGTAATGACGCCCCCTGCCGTGCTGAATACGCGTTCAGATAAAACGCTGGCCGCCGGGCAGGAAAGCACCTCCAAGGCATAACATGCTAACTCTGGCCACGTGGACAATTTCGAAACCCAGTAGTTGAATGGGGCCGAACCATCCGTCAGGATGTGGAGGGGTGTGCAGACATACTGTTCAACCATGTTAGTGAATGCTGCCTCCTGCTAACACGTTCCGTATCAGGTGTCGGTGCAGATAGCTGTGGCGTGGAGACAAAACTTTTCCACATTTCTGCCATGCTAACCCTGCCCTCAGATGAGCTGGCCGTGACACAGCTGCGTTGGCGACCTCTTGCCACTCCTCTGCCTTCACCTTCCACCTGTTCCCCTGTGACATGTGGGAATGCTCTCAAGAGCGCCTCTATCAGCGTGCGCTTGTACTCGCGCATCTTACGGTCGCGCTCCAGTTCAGGAATTAAAGTGGGCACATTGTCTTTATACCGGGGATCCAGCAGGGTGGCCACCCAGTAGTCTGCACACCTTAAAACGTGGGCAACTCTGCTGTCGTTGCGCAGGCATTGGAGCATATATTCGCTCATGTGGGCCAGGCTACCCATGGGTAAGGACAAGCTGTCCTCTGTGGGAGGCGTATCGTCATCGTCCACCGTATCCCCCCAGCCACGCACCAGTGATGGGCCTGGGCTGCCACCCCGCTGTGAACTTGCGTCATCCTCGTCCCCCTCCACCTCCTCCTCCTCATCCTCCTCGTCCTCCAGTACAGTGCCTTGGCTGGCGACTTGTGAACCTGTCCTCTGCTGCTTAAACAAACCTCCCTCTGAGCCACTTCGAACAGACTGGCCCGAAAGTGTTAGAAACGAGCCCTCATCCTCCTCCTCCTCCACCTGGGCCACCTCCTCTAACATCATTGCCCTAAGTGTTTTTCTCAAGGAGACATAGAAGTGGTATTGTAACGCTGATAACAGTGTCATCGCCACTGGCCATGTTGGTGGAGTACTCGAAACAGCGCAGCAGGGCACACAGGTCTCGCATGGAGGCCCAATCATTGGTGGTGAAGTGGTGCTGTTCGGCAGTACGACTGACGCGAGCGTGCTGCAGCTGAAACTCCACTATGGCCTGCTGCTGCTCGCACAGTCTCTCCAGCATGTGCAAGGTGGAGTTCCACCGGGTGGGCACGTCGCATATGAGGCGGTGAGCGGGAAGGCCGAAGTTCCGCTGTAGCGCAGACAGGCGAGCAGCGGCAGGATGTGAACGGCGGAAGCGCGCACAGACGGCCCGCACTTTATGCAGCAGCTCTGACATGTTGGGGTAGTGGTGAATAAACCTCTGCACCACCAAGTTCAGCACATGCGCCAGGCAAGGGATGTGCGTCAAACCGGCTAGTCCCAGAGCTGCCACGAGATTTCGCCCATTATCGCATACCACCAGGCCTGGCTTGAGGCCCACCGGCAGAAACCACTCGTCGGTCTGTTGTTCAATACCCCGCCACAACTCCTTTGCGCTGTGGGGCCTGTCCCCCAAACATATGAGTTTCAGAATGGCCTGCTGACGTTTACCCCGGGCTGTGCTGAAGTTGGTGGTGAAGGTGTGTGGCTGACCGGATGAGCTGGTGGAAGCAGTGGAGGAGGAAGCCGAGTAGGAGGAGGAGGCTACAGGAGGCAGAGAATGATGCCCTGCGATCCTAGGGGGCGGAAGGACGTGCGCCAAGGAACTGTCCGCCGGGGGCCCAGCCGCCACTACATTCATCCAGTGTGCAGTTAGTGAGATATAGCGTCCCTGGCCGTGCTTACTGGTCCACGTATCTGTGGTTAGGTGGACCTTGCCACAAATGGCGTTGCGCAGTGCACACTTGATTTTATCGGACACTTGCATGTGCAGGGAAGGCACGGCTGTCTTGGAGAAGTAGTGGCGGCTGGGAACCACATACTGCGGGACAGCCATGGCCATCAGCTGTTTGAAGCTGTCTGTGTCCACCAGCCGGAATGACAGCATTTCAAAGGCCAGCAGTTTAGAAATGCTGGCGTTCAGGCCAAGGGCTCGAGGGTGACTCGGGGGGAATTTGCGCTTCCTCTCTAAGGTTTGAGATATTGAGAGCTGAACGCTGCTGTGTGATATAGTGGAGACGCTAGTTGACGGTGGCGGTGGTGGTGGTGTCGGTGGCACATCCTCTGTTTGCTGCTCGGCAGGTGGCAACATTCCTCTCGAGGCGGAAGCCGAGGCAGCAGCGGTAGAGGGAGCAGGGGGAGCCTCAGCGAGTGCCTGGTTTTTAAGGTGTGTACCCCACTGCAGTTCATGCTTTGCATGTAGATGCCTGGTCATGCAGGTTGTGCTGAGGTTCAGAACGTTAATGCCTCGCCTCAGGCTCTGATGGCAGAGCGTGCAAGTCACTCGGGTCTTGTCGGTAGGACATTGTTTAAAGAAGTGCCATGCCAGGGAACTCTTTGAAGCTGCCTTTGTGGGGCTGGGTCCCTGTTGGCAATGTCCAGTAGCAGGCGAACTCTGGGGGCGGCGGCTCGTCTGCTTTGGCCCCCTGCTCCCTCTTTGGCTTCGCTGTTGTCTCGGTCTCACCACTACCTCTTCCTCTGAACTGTGAAAGTCATCGCCACGACCTTCAGTCCATGTGGGGTCTAAGACCTCATCGTCCTCTGCATCGTCTTCCACCCAGTCTCCCTCCCTGACCTCCTCCTGTTCAGTCTGCACACTGCAAAAAGACGCGGCAGTGGGCACCTGTGTTTCGTCATCATCAGAGAGTCGGTGACTCTGCTGTGGTGGTATTCCCATGTCCTCTTCATCTGGAGACATAAGTGGTTGTGCGTCAGTGCATGGTATGTCTTCCTCCACTGGGGAAGGGCTAGGTGGACGCCCCTGGGAAACCCTGGAAGCAGAGTCTTCAAACAGAAGAAGAGACTGCTGCATAACTTGTGGCTCAGACCGTTTCCCTGATATGCTTGGGGGTGATGTGACAGACTGATGGGCTTGGTTTTCAGGTGCCACCTGTGCGCTTTCCGCAGAAGACTGGGTGGAAGACCATGTGGTGAACGTGCTGGAAGCACTGTCGGCCACCCAATCGATTAATGCCTGTACCTGCTCAGGCCTTACCATCCTAAGAGCGGCATTGGGCCCCACGAGATATTGCGGTACATTCTGCCGGCTAGTTGAGGGAGTTCGTTCCCTACTGTGTGCGCCTGGGGCCGAACGGCCACGTCCTCTACCAGCAACAGAGGCTCCACGGACACCACCACGACCGCGTCCTCGTCCCTTAATAGTATTTTTCTTCATTGTTGCGATTCAACTCGCACCACAATGAAATATATTATTTTTTATAAGCAAAATCCCCTCACTGGAATACTTTCAGTCTTTTGACTGTATGGATTACAGATGGAATGACTGTTATATGTGAGTACCGCTTTCTTTGACAGATTCTAGTATGGGTACATATATGTTTTCCCAACCCCAGCACATTAGTTTGCTAATTCCAGATGTATGAAACGCAGGCCTAACTGTATCTAGTATATTGAACGCCAGATAAACTAACTTGGCCTTTTTTAAATAAAAAAAATCCCCTCACTGGAATACTTTCAGTCTTTTGACTGTATGGATTACAGATGGAATGACTGTTATATGTGAGTACCGCTTTCTTTGACAGATTCTAGTATGGGTACATATATGTTTTCCCAACCCCAGCACATTAGTTTGCTAATTCCAGATGTATGAAACGCAGGCCTAACTGTATCTAGTATATTGAACGCCAGATAAACTAACTTGGCCTTTTTTAAATAAAAAAAAAATTCCCTCACTGGAATACTTTCAGTCTTTTGACTGTATGGATTACAGATGGAATGACTGTTATATGTGAGTACCGCTTTCTTTGACAGATTCTAGTATGGGTACATATATGTTTTCCCAACCCCAGCACATTAGTTTGCTAATTCCAGATGTATGAAACGCAGGCCTAACTGTATCTAGTATATTGAACGCCAGATAAACTAACTTGGCCTTTTTTAAATAAAAAAAATTCCCTCACTGGAATACTTTCAGTCTTTTGACTGTATGGATTACAGATGGAATGACTGTTATATGTGAGTACCGCTTTCTTTGACAGATTCTAGTATGGGTACATATATGTTTTCCCAACCCCAGCACATTAGTTTGCTAATTCCAGATGTATGAAACGCAGGCCTAACTGTATCTAGTATATTGAACGCCAGATAAACTAACTTGGCCTTTTTTAAATAAAAAAAATTCCCTCACTGGAATACTTTCAGTCTTTTGACTGTATGGATTACAGATGGAATGACTGTTATATCTGAGTACCGCTTTCTTTGACAGATTCTAGTATGGGTACATATATGTTTTCCCAACCCCAGCACATTAGTTTGCTAATTCCAGATGTATGAAACGCAGGCCTAACTGTATCTAGTATATTGAACGCCAGATAAACTAACTTGGCCTTTTTTAAATAAAAAAAATCCCCTCACTGGAATACTTTCAGTCTTTTGACTGTATGGATTACAGATGGAATGACTGTTATATGTGAGTACCGCTTTCTTTGACAGATTCTAGTATGGGTACATATATGTTTTCCCAACCCCAGCACATTAGTTTGCTAATTCCAGATGTATGAAACGCAGGCCTAACTGTATCTAGTATATTGAACGCCAGATAAACTAACTTGGCCTTTTTTAAATAAAAAAAAAATTCCCTCACTGGAATACTTTATGGCTTTTCACTGTATGGATTACAGGTGGACTGGTATTAGTAGGGGTGACACAAGCACACCCAAGTCCCTGATGTAGGATTTCTATGGCACAGACCACTATTACAAGTGATTAATGGACGTTGGGAGAGATTGTGCTGCAGCACTAGTCCCAAGATGGCCGCCGCCTATCAGCCCAGTAACATGTGCCACAAAATGGTCTGCACAACCTTTAAAAAAAATAGCCTTGGACTGTGCTGCTAAATCGCTATTGGTCTGAATCCCAGGTGTAGATGTCTGACTTGTTTGGAGCTTTGGAATGCACACTGTGGCAGCTTCTGCTGCAGCACTACAAGTCGCAAAATGGCGGCCGGCGGTCAGCCCAGGTACATGTGGATGGAAAAATCACTCTGGCCACTCTAAAAATAGCCAATCCCTATCAAAAAAGCAGCTCAGCTGCAGTTGTTCAGATGAATCACAGGTGGAGGAGAGAAATTTGCTTCCAGTTATTCAATTATCCCTGCCTATTCTCGCCCTAGCATCAGCTGCGTTTATCCCTGTTCTATTCACATCGGGAGTGAGCACGTCCCGACGTGCGCACAAGCTTATAAAGAGGCTGAGTCACATGCTGCACTTGGCCAATCACAGCCTTGCCAATAGTAGGCATGGCTGCGATGGCATCTTAGGGCAAGTAGTATGATGCATGTTGATTGGCTGCTTTGCAGCCTTTCAAAATGCGCCAAAATACATGCCGAACGACGAACCCGAACCCAAACTTTTACGAAAAAGTTCGGGTTCGGGTCCGTGTCACGAACACCCCAAAATTCGGTACGGACCCGAACTATGCTCGAACTGTTCGCTCAACACTACTTAAGTTTTTATAATAGCAATTTGCATATACTCCAGAATGTTATGAAGAGTGATCAGATAAATTGCATAGTCCTTCTTTGCCATGAAAATTAACTTAATCCCAAAAAGAACTTTCCACTGCATTTCATTGCTGTTATTAAAGGACCTGCTGAGATCATTTCAGTAATCGTCTTGTTAACTCAGGTGAGAATGTTGACGAGCACAAGGCTGGAGATTATTATGTCAGGCTGATTGGGTTAAAATGTCAGACTTGACATGTTAAAAGGAGGGTGATGCTTGAAATCATTGTTCTTCCATTGTTAACCATGGTGACCTGCAAAGAAACGCGTTCAGCCATCATTGCGGCTTCACAGGCAAGGATATTGTGGCTACTAAGATTGCACCTCAATCAACAATTTATAGGATCATCAAGAACTTCAAGGAAAGAGGTTCAATTCTTGTTAAGAAGGCTTCAGGGCGTCCAAGAAAGTCCAGCAAGCGCCAGGATCGTCTCCTAAAGAGGATTCAGCTGCGGGATCGGAGTGCCACCAGTGCAGAGCTTGCTCAGGAATGGCAGCAGGCAGGTGTGAGAGCATCTGCACGCACAGTGAGGCGAAGACTTTTGGAAGATGGCCTGGTGTCAAGAAGGGCAGCAAAGAAGCCACTTCTCTCCAAAAAAAACATCAGGGATAGATTGATCTTCTGCAGAAAGTATGGTGAATGGACTGCTGAGGACTGGGGCAAAGTCATATTCTCTTATGAAGCCTCTTTCCGATTGTTTGGGGCATCTGGAAAAAGGCTTGTCCGGAGAAGAAAAGGTGAGCGCTACCATCAGTCCTGTGTCATGCCAACACTAAAGCATCCTGAGACCATTCATGTGTGGGGTTGCTTCTCATCCAAGGGATTGGGCTCACTCACAATTTTGCCCAAAAACACAGCCATGAATAAAGAATGGTACCAAAACACCCTCCAACAGCAACTTCTTCCAACAATCCAACAACAGTTTGGTGAAGAACAATGCATTTTCCAGCCCGATGGAGCACCGTGCCATAAGGCAAAAGTGATAACTAAGTGGCTCGGGGACCAAAACATTGACATTTTGGGTCCATGTCCTGGAAACTCCGCAGATCTTAATCCCATTGAGAACTTGTGGTCAATCCTCAAGAGGCGGGTGGACAAACAAAAACCCAGTAATTCTGACAAACTCCAAGAAGTTATTATGAAAGAATGGGTTGCTATCAGTCAGGAATTGGCCCAGAAGTTGATTGAGAGCATGCCCAGTCGAATTGCAGAGGTCCTGAAAAAGAAGGGCCAACACTGCAAATACTGACTCTTTGCATAAATGTCATGTAATTGTCGATAAAAAGGAAATGTGTATGGGCGAGCACTCTACCATAAGGCACACATTTATTGTAAGTAGATTAATATAAAACAAGTACTTAGATATAAAACGAATGGGTAACAATATGAAACAAATAAAAACACAGATAAAATGCATCAATAACCACAATGGGGCTGGTGAATATGTATCAATGTCCAGAAATATATTTGGAAATCTTTGTAAGGCTTTGTGATATGGCCTTAGTCCCTAATGGAAGTCCAGTATGCCCCCAATAATGGGTAATCGATCCTGTGAATACCTATATAGGGAGAGTCATAATTCCCAAAACGCGTCTGGGTAAACACCATACACCTGTCGAATTTTCTCTAGATGCATGGCCATGCAGACAGGACTTTAATATTCAAAAATCGAATTTTGAAATTTTCGACTCGAATATAAGAAAGACGTCACTACCGGACCATACAGGAAGTCACGTGAATGTAATTCCGCGAACACTGAACGCGGTCATCGAACAGAGCAACGTGAGACGCCGGCTTCACACATCATCCGGTGCTCTTCACTTACCACGGAATCAAGTGGACCATTCTCACAAAAGGGGAGGTAAGCGGCTGAACAGCCGAAGAATATATTTCTCTCCTGCCCAGGATATCTTAGGACTGACGTCCGATATTGAAAACAAGTAGTCGATTGCTAGAACCCTCTATAACGCTATATAGGTATTCACAGGATCGATTACCCATTATTGGGGGCATACTGGACTTCCATTAGGGACTAAGGCCATATCACAAAGCCTTACAAAGATTTCCAGATATATTTTAGACCTAGAGGATCGAATACTCATTTCTGGACATTGATACATATTCACCAGCCCCATTGTGGTTATTGATGCATTTTATCTGTGTTTTTATTTGTTTTATATTGTTACCCATTCGTTTTATATCTAAGTACTTGTTTTATATTAATCTACTTACAATAAATGTGTGCCTTATGGTAGAGTGCTCGCCCATACACATTTCCTTTTTGTCCAATTTAATTTAGAGAGGTAGGGTGTCCTCTCCCTGGGCTTGCAGCACCACTCCATAGGCTATATAGGAGAGCAGCCACCACCACCACTATATATTAATTGTCGATAAAAGCCTTTGAAACGTATGAAGTGCGTGTAATTATATTTCACTACATCACAGAAACAACTGAAACAAAGATCTAAAAGCAGTTTTTAGCTAAAACTAATATTTGTGTCATTGTCAAAACTTTTGGCCACGACTGTACATGTCTATTCTTGGTGTGGTTACCGCAAGGATATCTTGGAAAGTTCAGAATGGGGTGTGGACCCAGATCTATCAGACAGGTATGGAATGTTTTGGGGAAATCTTATAAATGCCTAAGGTGTGAAGATTTGCCAAGATCTTACTGCTGCAGCACAAATGTCTTTTAGTTTACTGTAAGGAATTACCCTCAGCATAGTGAGCTGTCATCTTGATCCATTCACCCAATCTACCCAATAATATCCATGTTCAGGCCTTGGAACCCAAAATATTAGTATGTGCTGCTGTCATCCATGGCCTGTGTTTGGTATTTCAGTTCACTGGAGTGGGGCTGAAATACCAGGCACCGGCCATGGGCAAAGGTGGCACTATTCGTAGACTAAAGCAATCTTTTTTTAAAATCTTGCAGCCCTTTAGCAGGAGAACATATTTTCGTGATGTTTACTAGCATTTTTTAAAACAATGATTTAAAATGTTTCCTTATCAGTTACATTCTGACATTTCACAAACTAAGCAGAAGGTGTCCAGATTTGTCTCCATATACATTGGTATTATAATAAATGGATTATATCTTTAAAGAAATGACACCTTGACTTTTCTAGATTTTGTAATCATAACTAAACACTTATATTCATATACTGAGATAAAATACCTAGTGTTCTAGTCACTATACTTGCTGGAATTCGATCCCACACACGTCTTCTTGAGGTTGCACTTTTTGGTCTCCTTTTGCATTATTTAAATATCGGGCTTCATCATTTTGTTTTGGAGTCTGAATTAATTTGGGGATCTGAAGAGATCTAAACTAATTTTGAAATCTGAATCACTTTTTGAGGGTGATAAAGGGGAATGTGCACTGCTCATGATTTAAGGGCATATGGTGTAGTATACATAAAGGCACATGATAGGCAAGTATAGTCTGTGGTTTACAATGCCCCAATTCCAATTTCCAAATAATTCTAAGTTTATGGAGTTGGATTCTCAATCATCACCCCAAGACCCTCATCTACTGAGTGGAGAGAACCTACAAAGGGCATCTTTCACTCTGGAGGACCTGACAGTTGATTGCTGGACCCATCTTGCAATTGTGACAAAACTGGAAAACTCTTTCAAGATGCTTGAGATAATATAATTAGTGTTGAGCGAATCAAAGCCGTATTCACTGTGATCTGAATTTCAGGAAGAAAAATTAGATTTGCCACAAAGCTGATTCTCTTTGTGATTCGTAGTAACAAATCTATTTTCCTGAAGTGGCAGTAAAAAAAAAAACATGTTCACTTCTTTTGCTTGTGAGGGGTGACATGTGACAACACCATGCTAGGGCACTGGTGGGGCATGGTGTCATAATCAGTGATGACATTACCGTGCCTGGCCAGCGTGATGACATCATCATGTCGCCACGCGAGATTTCACTTGGTGTTTTCAATCAAGATGGCCGCATAAGCCTCTCAGCGAGCAAATTGATAAGGTGAGTATGTAATTTTTTTTAAACCTGATTAACCCCTGAAAGACCTACATTGTAGCATCGATGAACGCGGCATCTAAGGGGTTCAATGACCAAGGGCAAGGGGGGCACGATTGTCTTTCCCCACCATTACATACAAAGGAATGCGCTTCGTGACGCAGTAATTCATCATGAATCAAATTTATTTTTGAAATTCGACGAAGCAGCAGAATCAAATTTTTCCTAACTTTGCTCATCACTAATAATAACTGCAAACTGTCTGAAGGGTTCCTGTTTGTTTGAAGGACATAACACTGTCTACAGCTACTCTTTGAATACTGTCAAATAAACAGATTCATATGTTAAGTTGGCCAATATATAACAACTGGAGACTCCTGTGTCACTGTAGGAATAGCCCAATAGCCCATGAACATGTACAATTAATGTGGTAGAGCCATAGTCTTTATTTATTTTTCAAAACTGGAAACCCCACTTACCAAATAAGCCCACTTTTAGCAAAATAATAGAGTTACAGATGTAGTGCATGGCCCAGGTCATGTAGAAGACCACCACATTTGAGGTTCAATTTGTAGTCATTCACTGTTCCTCCAGTGCAAAGGTAAAAAAGCAGTCTTGAATACAATTAAAAGTAGCACATGCTCTCTCTATCTATCTATATGTACAAAAATAGCACTGACCTGTCATAAAAAGTAATCAGATTGAAACAAATTATCTCATCTCCCTTGATAAATCGGGAGGCACTTTTATTGTACTGCCTCTAAAGCTTTGCCTCTGTGGGGAATAGAGGTAATGAAAAGAGTCTAGCATAGTGCACCACATAGGAAAATACACAATTTTGAGCTGGAAACATGAGAAAGAAACTGACAAGCTCAACATACGTCTCATTACATGTAGTTTTGATCATTACTAGACGCAATGTCTGTGTCTTAGAAGTTGTGATAAGTGCCAGAACTGCTTTCTCCCTGACATCAGAAGAACGTGTGAGTAGCTCAGGTTGATGAGCCATAATAATCCCTTGTCTCACATACAGTAACACCTGCTAAAACATCTTTGTACAAAGGTGTAAAGTTTTTAAGTGGATTTATCACATTTGTAGATGGCAAGAAAGCAATGACATTAATAAGTATAATAATAGTAAATAACACAAACATCTTCCACAGCACCTTATACTCCAGGGAATCAGTAAATATGCAAATAATATATGCATGTCAAATAATGGAAACAAATGAATGCCAAAAAAAAGACAACACCATGGAAAGCTATACATTAAATGCATTGTCTGGTGGAACAACATTTTTGTAAAAGAAAAACAAAAGGATCAGGACAGATTTAAAAAAATAAAATCCTGCACCTTTACAGATCCCCCACTGCGACGGTTCTGACACTGCTCTGGTCACTGCTCCTTTTTATTTCCTGGTCCAGGCTCAGCACCCAAGATATGTCTGAGGGAGAGCATGGTAAGAACGGATGCAGTTGCTGGTTAGACCAGGGTTGGATTGGGTTTGGCCAATGGTGGTAAACACAACCAGAAAAGAAGCCCCATTTTAATTGATGTTCGGTTTCTGGCAAACTTATTGAGCAGTTTATTAGAATTTTTTGCTACACTAAATTATTGCATTATTTCAATTGTTTTGTAAACAGTGACTAAACACAATACAACAGCGCTCTGCAACCACAGAATATAGGAACTAAGGCTATGTTCACTACATAAATGAATACAAAGGACTTAAGAACTATATCTTGATTAAAATAATGTCTGCACAAAGGATTTTAATCAAAATGAAAATATATTTGCTAAGTACCTCTTATTCATTTATATGGTGAATATGGTGAATATGGCATTAGCTCCTATATTCTGTGTTTGCAGAGTGCTGTTGCATTGTGTTTTACTTTGTATTTTTCAGCCATGCTGACACGCACCTGAAAATGCACTTTATATTCTAGAATGTGCTGACTTAGGCCTCATGCACACGACCGTTTTTGTGGTCCGCATCCGAGCCGCATTTTATGCGGCTCGAGTGCGGACCCATTCACTTTAATGGGGCCGCAAAAGATGCGGACAGCATTCCGTGTGCTGTCCGCATCCGTTGCTTCGTTCCGTGGCCCCGGCAAAAAAAATATAGCATGTCCTACCACAATGGGCCCCCCGTTCCGTTCCGCAAAATGCAGAAGTTACACGGGCGGCTTCTGTTTTTTGCGGATCCGCGGTTTGCGGGCCGCAAAAAACGGCATGGTCGTGTGCATGTAGCCTTACTTTGTGCTTTGTTTTTGCACTAAACAGTAAATGTTAAGTTGCCTAAATATAACATAAGGTATGCTTTAGATACTTAAGTTAATATAAAAGGGGTATTCCAGGATTTTGTTATTGATGGTCTAGTCTCAGGATAGGTCATCAGTAGCTGACCAGCAGGGTTCCAAGACCACTCATCCCCCACCAATCAACTGTTCTGCAATAGCTCCTCCAGAAACACCCAACTCCATCCATTGGGTAGTAAATGGAGCTGGATACTGCAGCACTGCTTCCATGGAACAGTGGACACAGCTATGTTGTTGCAATGCCAACTGCTAAACGGAAACAGCTGATCGGTGGGGGGAGGTGTCAACATTTAGGACCCTAAGACCTAATATGGATGGACTACCATCAGGAAGGTGGATGATGTTGGATTAGAATAAAAGAAATAAAAAGTGTGTTCATTTTGCATATGCACTTGCACTAATAATGCCAGAAGAGGATCAATTCACAAATAACCTATTCCCTTTCTGTCACATTACATCTTGTATACAAATTAGTAACCATTTAATGTACAAAATAAGCAACACTAGGTCTCATTTGTAAAAGAGCAAAAACGTTTGCACAACGCTGTCATTTCTAATAAATCAACCTTAACAGAACACCGCTTTGTAGACAGGTCTGTCATTACATCTGCATTCTTATTAACCATTTCTCTCCATTAGCCTGGTGCATGCAGACTTTTACAGTAGGTACTTATACATCTAAATGTCAATGTATACCGGATCAGCAAGTAAAAATTAGAAGTAAAAATCATACAGTATTTGCTGAGTATGACCTTACCTCCAAGGCAAGACTCCTTTATTGCAATTACTGGTTAATTAGCATCCTGAAGCTGTGTAAATGTCACGCTGGTTTCACACGCCCATCAAGATGCATCACATCTTCAGTTGGGTTAAATTAGCTTGTTTTTCATGGGTGGCCTTTGCTAAACTCTGTGAATATGATTAAAGTCTATATATAACAAAACAAGCGCCAATAAACAAACAACACAAACTGCTTATAAAAGGATCTAATAGGGTATTCATATAAGTAGGGAATATAAGGTGTCGTGTATACGGTGGAGCCCGAAGAGGCACACAGTGTAACATAGTTACATAGTTGATACGGTTGAAAAAAGACATAAGTCCATCAAGTTCAACCAAGGGATAGGTGGGGACGCGAATCCCAGAAGGAAGTGAGACTCAGATTTCTACATGTTTTCATAAGCATTTAGGTTTTTTACTTTTAAGAATTAATCTAAACCCTTTTTAAAACCGTCTACTGTTCCTGCTGTGACCAAGTCCTGAGGAAGTCCTGGGGCTCCATACTGCACAACTATAGATACAGTCAGGGCTCACCCCCCCTCCCCTGGCCACGCCCCTACCCACCCCTAGGACCGCCCCTAAAACCGCCCCTTTAGAGAACAGGGATGCAAGTAAAATTTGGGGGGGGGGGGGGGGGGGGGGGGGGGGGCTATAAAAGTCCAGCCCAGCAAAGAAACCCCCCAGATGGGGATGGCACTGTTAATGGGGGATCTGGGGATGGCACTGTTAATGGGGGATCTGGGGATGGCACTGCTATGGGGTGAAGGATCTGTGGATGGCACTGTTATGGGGGAATCTGTGGATGGCATCCACAGACCCCCCCCATCCTATAACAGTGCCATCCACAGACCCCCCCATCCTATAACAGTGCCATCCACAGACCCCCCCACCCCATAACAGTGCCATCCACAGACCCCCCCACCCCATAACAGTGCCATCCACAGACCCCCCCACCCCCCATAACAGTGCCATCCACAGACCCCCCCCACCCCATAACAGTGCCATCCACAGACCCCCCCACCCCATAACAGTGCCATCCACAGACCCCCCCACCCCTTAACAGTGCCATCCACAGACCCCCCCACCCCTTAACAGTGTCATCCACAGACCCCCCATTGCCGCTCCAGTACAGTTATACAATGTGTAATTAAATTAATAATGATTCATGCTGCCCCCTCTGTAGTATAACATTCAATATATCCTACTCACAGGGCTACTGTTATAACATCATAATGCAGGCCGGCCAGGCAGACGAGCGGCAGAGTGACTGACTGACGTCACGTGCCTGCGCCGCCTGCTTTATTCATAAAGAAGGCCGGGCAGGCACGTGACGTCAGTCAGTCACTCTGCCGCTCGTCTGCCCGGCTGGCCTGCATTACGATATTATAACAGTAGCCCTGTGAGTAGGATATATTGAATGTTATACTACAGAGGGGGCAGCATGAATCATTATTAATTGAATTACACATTTTATAACTGTACTGGAGCGCCGGGGCCGGAGCACAGTGAACGCACCAGCCCCCAGCTCCTCCTCTCAGTCCCTCCCCGCTGATACATCGCAGCCTGCGATGCTGGAGCATGGCAGGCTGCGATGTCAAAAGGTGGCGGAACGCCGTTCCGGTGCGTTCCGCCAGAAAAAAAGCCCTGGATACAGTACTCCACTGCCTCTTTATAAGGCCATATTACAAAGAATAACAATGTGAGCAACATCCAATGGAACAAGGCAGACTTTTTTTCATATGTATATGTATAAAGGAAGCATTTAGGTCTTGTTCAAAGATATTTGTGGCATTTTTTTATTATATTTATTTAGGCAACTGGGTAGGACGATAAATCTTTTTTTATACTTTTCCTTCCTATATGAACTTTAGCTACAAAAAGTAAATAAAAAATCTATATCAAACTGATCTATATATGTCTATATATGTACCTACAGTCTCATGCACTGTATTATGGTTTGGTATAGCTGAGTTTAATACAAGTCTTAAAGGAGCACCTGCTGCTCCATTCATTCTATAAGGGACTGCCAGAGATACCCAAATACACTGCTCAGTTATCCCCGTCAGGGCAAGGGAAGGGGACCATTGTTCTCGGGATCAGTGGGCATCCCAGCACTTGGACTCCGGGATCAGTGGGCATCCCAGCACTTGGACTCCCAGCAATCAGTTAGCTATCCCTACACTTTGGCTAGGGGATAGCTTGAAAACAACTTAATTTACTACTTATTTACTCCTACTATAACCTTTCCCCAGTGTTCATCCCTGCCCTAGCCTATCTCTTCAACCTATCAATATACACAAGTGTCTTCCCCTCTGGTTTTAAACATGCTACCATTACACCCATCCTCAAAAAACCTTTCCTTGACCCAACTTCTTTGTCCAGTTATCACCCCATATCACTTCTTCCATATGCCTCAAAGCTACTTGAACAACATGTCCATCTTGAACTGTCCTCTCACCTCTTTTCCTGCTTCCTCTTTGACCAGCTATAATCTGGCTTCTGACCCTACCACTCAACTGAAACTGCCCTTACCAAAGTTACCAATGACCTGCTGATGGCCAAAAAGTCCCTGCCCTGTCCTCTGCCTTTGATACAGATGACCACTCCGTTCTACAAACTCTCTCATCTCTTGGCATCACAGACCCGGCCCTCTCCTGATCACATCATACCTCACTGACTAGACATTTAGTGTCTCACCCCACCATCTTGTTTCATTCCCTCTCTGTTGGTGTCCTGCAAGGCTTTGTCCTAGGACCCCTGCTCTTCTCAATCTACACATTTGGCCTGGGACAGCTCATAGAGTCCCATGGCTTTCTGTATCACTTTTATGCTGACGACACACAAATTTACCTCTCTGGTCCGGACATCACCACTTTACTATCCAGAATCCCACAATGTCTATCTTCTATATCCTCCTTCTTCTCCTCTCACTGTCTAAAACTTAACATGGATAAAACTGAATTTATCATCTTTCCCCCATCTTGCTTAACCCCCCTAACAGATCTATCATGATCAATGGCTGCACACTCTCCCCGGTCAACAAAGTCCGCTTACTTGGAGTAACCTTGGATTCTGCCATGTCCTTAAAAATTCACATCCAAGTCCTCTCCACCAACTGCTGCCTCCAAATCAAAAATATCTCCTGCATCTGCACATTTCTCAACCAGGAGTCTGCAAAAATGATTGTAAATGCCCTCATCGTCTCCCACCTAGACTACTATAACATCCTCCTATGTGGCCTTTTATTTATCAGTCTCGCACCCCTTTAATCTATCCTAAACATTACTGCCCGACTAATCCACCTCTCATCCCGTTTCTCCTCTGCCAATCCTTTTACTGGCTCCCCATTGCCCAGCAAATTCAGTTTAAAATACTAACAAATACATATAAGGCCGTCCACAACCTTTCCCTTCCATACATTTCTGAGCTACTTTACTGATACATCCCCACATGTAATCTCCAATCCTCACAAGACCTCCTTCTCTCTTATCCTCTTATCACTAGGGTTGAGCAAACCTGAACTGCAAAGTTAGGGTTTGTACCGAATTTTTCACTGAAGTTCGGGTTCGGTGTTTGTTATAACGAAAAATAATAAAATCACCCAAAGTTATAACGAAAAATAATAGCATTCTTAAGATAGAATGCTAAATAAAATGGTCATTGA